>NC_134458.1:215247419-215489946 GCF_047948215.1 Lycorma delicatula | reverse complement strand
ATAACGAAAATAAAGAGAAACGATTTCATATATTTATATAAAAGTTAGATTAATTTTAATTTAAGATACTTATAGTTCGGGATGAACTAAAATTCCTGTAGCTAGCTGTAAGTAATAATAAATAAAGGAATTAATAACGAACAATAGGTAAAATAAACGGATCCATTCAGTAAATTCTATTTGTATACTAATAAAAACTTTTAAAAACATTTCTTCAATAAACGCAATAAAGAAACTTTTCAGTTACAAGAAAAAGAATAAAAGGAGCAGATAATTATTAAATTTATTCCTAGAATTTATATATTTTTTAATTAAAGAAAAGATATAAATTAAAAAAAAAAATAATAAAAGGAAAATTCTTTTAATTAAATCCTTCTAAATGTATTATTATTATTAAGTGTTGAAACATTTTGTTAAAGTTTATAATTTCTAAGTTAAAAACAAAAATAAAAAGAGTACTAAATAAGATTTTTGTAATTATAATTATCATTTCTATAATTTCATACCTCTATATATAATACACTAAGGAAAGACGACAATTTTGTCCCATTTATAAGACGCCATCAACACAAACTCTCATAAATGTGGAATTGCTGGATATGGGATTAGGCCCCCCCGGATTTGCATCAAACAAATTTAAGAAGAAAAATAATGAAAAAGTGTTTAAAGTGCGTAAAAGTTAAAGTCAAATTTTTTCACTGGCCAATTGATGCGTCTAATCGCCGTCGTCCTGTCGCTGTGATAACCAGAATCATACTAATGCTTTGACTCAACGTCCTAATGTTTTGTAGGAGCTGTATTTTTCATAATTTCTAATGGTCTGTACGATTTGTTACCGTAAAATTTCTATTATTCTACTTACTTTTCCTCTGTTTAGAAATAAATTATTACTGCAGTTAACATGATTTTTTAAAATTTTTATAACATTTAAATTGCCAGATTTTCGCACGCTTGTCTTATAAAATTCCGTATTTGAGTTTAACTTTACAATGGTCTGAATTAAATGTCAAGTTGATTTTGCTTAATTTTATAACAAATACATCGTTTAGGAAAAAAATATCAATTTATTAAAAAATTAAACATTTTCATAAAAATATTAAATAAAAAAAAAAACTGGACATTTATTGAAAACTAATACTATTAGCAACAATACTTATTTATCAATAAATGACTGCACTCGTATCAACAAAAAAATAACATACAGTAATAAGATTACCTTAAACTACATTAATCATAATACACAATGAAAAATTAATTTTTTTTATAAAATACAAAGCGACCAAGTGATTATAATATAAAATATATAAATTAATTAAACTTCAAACATAAAAATAAAATTAATAAATTCAAAACATTAAAAAAAGTAATTTTTTAAATATCAACACAAAAATTAAAAATTAGACTATTATAAAATAATAATGGATAACAATGGATCGAAATTTAATAATTATAATAAAAGAAGTTCATTAAATGGAATGCGAACAATAAAAATTGTAAAACATTATACACAGAAAATTTACAAAAACCTGCAGGAAAATTTATAAGCATATAAAATACAACAACAAATTCAATTACGCTGATCATATTAAAGAAAAAAAAAACACATATTCTCTAGTCTAGAAAACGAATTTTAATAAAATTAAATCCATCACGCTTAAAAAAATATACTTCATAAAAAAATATACGAAAAATATTATTAACGAACAAGTAAAATTCGAACAAGATAACGGTTAGAAAATTAAAAAGATTAAATTAAATGATTTTAAAATGTATTTTTTGCATTTAAAATATATCTGCCCACCGGGATGGCCTAGTGGTTAACTCGTCGTCGCAATTCAGTTGTTTAACAGCTGATTTTCGAGGTTCTAAGGTTCTGAGGTTCGAATCCTAGTAAACGTTAGTAGCTTTTATACGGATTTGAATACTAGGCAGTGGATACCGGTGAACTTTGGTGGTCGGGGTTCAATTAATCACACGTCTCAGGACCGGTCGGCCGGAGTCTGTTCAAGACTATCCTTCATTTACATGTCATACATATAATCCTCATCTCATTGGACGTGGTTACTTATTGTTCACTGGTTGAACAGATTGCAACGTACACATTACAAGAGAAAAACATCTAAATAAGTTACCAAAACAACGTGCCATTATTTAAAAACAGCAGAATAATTAATTTCTTTCAACGACTGAGCTATCAAATATCCAACTTAATATTTTTAAAAATCCCTTACGAAGAGGCAGAAATCGCAACAGAGATTATAATAACGATTGAAAAATAATTTTATCAGAAATAATTGATATTCTATTGTTAGGTTGAAATTCATTAAACCGTTTAAGTTAAGAGTAAAAATTTTGTTAACGATGTTAACGACACATATTTGTTATTTTTGTGCAAAACGAAGCGAATTTAAAATACAATGTAAAGTTTAAACCTTTATCTCAAATATTTTTAAAATAAATCGCACAGAATTCATTCCATTTGAGAAAATATAACGTGTAACGTGTAAAAAAAATTGGTGACAACAGTAATATATATCCCACAGTCATATCCAACCAACTCTCCACATCCTCTTTGCGGAATCATTTTTACTTTTATATTTCAAAGAATTCTTTATTGTGATCACAGATAAAAATTGAAAATATTTATTTTTTCTATACCATCGGTGACGATTTAAAATATTATCCTTCGTTTTTCTTGATACTATCTCCCTTACAATTTTGATTAATAATAATAATAATAATAATGCAGTACAAAAATTTTATTTCCGAAAAGATTAAATACCTATTAATTTCTACTGGGAAAATAAGGAACCACTTACAAATAGTGTTTAATAAATTTAGATCTATACGTTTGTGAGTGTTATTATTCGTAGATAAGAACGATTTCTGTTTATACTGCTGAATGTCGGAGTATCCCTTTATCGTTTGCCTATCCTTATAGGTCATAGGTAGTTGGAAAAATTTGATTAGATATATTTTAATGGCCATTCTGATCTGGTAATCGAGAGATGTATCTACATCTAGTACAAATGTTTATGTAGATATAATCATTACATAAATAAAAAACGTAGCTGCCTAGCAGTCTCGAATGTATGAATCTTCATACTTTAAATACCAGGTACGAATTAGGACAAAAGAAATGTCTGATAATCTTGAAAATACAAAACTCGGATTTTCTTGAAAGTGATAAATTAAAGGTAAAAGATTCTGGGTGACTAGGAACGTCCTCGGCCTAATATCAAAATCTGTATGTACAGCTCTGTGTATCCACTTTAGGGGCACTTCTATTAAATCGTCTGTTCTATGTGTAAAACGTATCTGACTAAGAAACTGAAATAATTTTGGTGGTACAGTTTAGCTATAAAAATAAAGAAAGAGATTTCACAAAAATATTACTTTGTTTTTGTATTACGGCTAGTGAAGAACTTCACCCTGATTTCTGTGTAATAATAAAAATTATATATATTAAAAATTATTGGAATACAAATTTATGGGGAAAAATTATGATTTTTAACCCCTAAAAAAAAGTAAAACGGTCCCAATATTGAATTTTCACTTTCAAAAAAAGTTATAAAACTCTGTTAAATTAATTACCAATAAAAAAATAATTTGTAATAATATATACAGAGAATTTAATTATGAATAATTTTATAAGTAATAAGAATAGAAAATAAATAAAAGGTTCAGAAGCTTAACTTTTATTTAAAACAAAATAATCTATCAAAGAAAAACTTTATAATTTTAAATCTAACCGCCAATATATTTTAATCCAAAGATATATATATAAATGGATCAATATTTTTTAAGGAATGGGTTTTTCATAAATGGATCTATATAGTAAAGATTCGATATTGCATCAACACAGATACTTTTAAAATTATAGTCAATACTTTAACGCGTTTTAGACTTAAAATAAAAAGTGATTTTTTTTACTGTGTTAATCATTTTGAGAAAATTAGGCTAAAAAATATTGTGTATAAGAATACACGCCTTATTATTTTTTTCAAAATCGTCCAAACACTATAAGAAATTCAGATTTGAATTCTCTAAAATAGTAGTAGTCGTCAAGTAAAATATAATAAAAAAACCTTTGTTGAATTCTCCATTTTACAAATTAAACACTTTTTTTGTCACGTGTAATTTTTTTCAGTTAATTTAAACTATTAAGGAACGATGGAAATTACGTACTATTGAAAACCGTCTGCAATTGTTAATGTGCTATGAATATGATCCAACACAGATTTGTGTTTGCCATTCCTATTGTGAATCTAATGGGGGTTTATAAATCATTTGAAGCAACAGGCATAATTTAAAGAGAGATAGTTGCAACTAATTGTTGAAAAATTCTTCAGATTTACAATAATTAATCAGAAACGAGCGCAAGACGTATTTATAATGTCTAAAAATAATGGATTTGTTGCTTTTTTATCATTCATTGACGCCCAGTATTGGATCAATGTTGTATTCTTCCTGCCATATATCAATTAATTTCAAGCGTGTATTTGGATACGGGCCGAAGATCTATTTGTAAACAGCGTACGTGGCTTTATACAGTAAAGAAAAATGATGTTCCAAGGAAGAAACGTAAATACTGTTGTGGCCGGTGAACTAAATGCGGTGGGGGAGATTTCGTTGAAGTTATACCTTAAAGTGGGTGTTTCCAGTGTTGTACAGCATCAAAAAACCATCGAGACACTGATGTGTATTCTTCTAAATACCGGTACTTTTTTCTTTGTGTGTGTGTGTGTGTGCACGCGCGCGTATAAGTATAGGCTATGGACATTAGCAAAAGTCTAATGGAATATTAACAATAAAATTGGTAAAGTTAACGCCTAACAAACATTGTATTGGTATCTTATGAATATTTAAATTAGGAAGGTGTTACACTAGCATTATTATAGGTGTAATACATGTGGGCGGAATACACCGTATACATATTTCCACTTTCTAACGGCAACGGAACATAACATGTTGGCTCTACCTTAAATATACTGTATTATGTATGTAACAACACATAATGCTCTTACTTTGTTATGAACATTACGGATATAGATAAACGCGTGGTTAAAATAACTATGAACTCTAAATTGTCTAGTGACACCGAATAATATGGGCGGTGTTTTTGTTATGATTTGTTTTCACCACTGACACAAATACCAAACCTGCTAAGGAACAGCTCGTCTTTCTAATCTAAAACTTCTGTTGAATTTTTTAATTATATGAAAGATAATAATGCAGATATTTCTCGCTTAGAAAAACATCAAAATTATGATTTAACGATAATAAGTTATCATCACGAACCGGTTTGATCCTTAATAACGGCTAGCCGGTAATGATGTGGTGTACTAAAATAGAAAAAAATACTCTTGCTAATATTTTTAAAATAACTTTATTTATACGTTTATTTGTTAGTTTCAACACGTTTATTGTTCCTGAACATATTTTTTTGATGATTTTCATCCGTTTAAAAACTGAGAAAATTGTGAAAAGAAACGAATAATACTCTTTCGTCAATTTCACAGATTTAATCTAATTATTACTCTCTTCTGATTATTATAGATTCTAATAATACGACATTGCAACAAGAAGAGTTGCCCGGGATTTAACACTCACGTTGACAGATCGTCAAACGGTGGTGGTGGTGATGCGCGTCCGTTGTAAACGGACAATGATATCTCAGGCTTACGTAACTCATATTCCTGCTTTTGGTGTGGGATTAACGGTCCGTAGAAGTGTAGCTTGTCTATGCGGCCCTTTGTATAACGAAATATGTACCCCCTGAAGAAGTTGTTTATTATAATCATTAAGCGTCTATATTTTTCTTTTCTGTCACAAGATATCCCACACGATTTCTTTAAAATGTTTTCTCTTGATTTTTTTTTTGAACGCGAAGCTAAACTACGGATCATACCAACTAGCGATCTGCAGCAGAAAAAGCATTCCTTAATTATTATGTACTAGAGTGGATGAAAACATATACGTATACATATGCATGTTTTTTGTGATCGCATGCGATTCATGCAGAATTAATGATAGTGAAATAAAAAGAAAAATAAATAAATAAAAAGAACCGCATTTGTTATTAGTCTGTCACGCGAATTTGGAGAATAACGTGTATATAAAAACCGATCTTCAGACAGTAATCACAAGTGCCGACTTATTCTGATCGCACGATTCACACACAAAATATCGCTTTCGCTATCGGAATAACCGACTTAAGACTCGTACTGGAAAATCAAAGTTCAATTATATCTCATTAAATAATCTCTTAAATCAAATATACATGTCTTACGCTTTTCACTAAAAATAAATTAATGCGTTCCTGTAATGGTTTTTTTAGTTTTCTTACATCCTTAACTGTATTTATCCTTTTATTTTATCCTCTTCTTTAACTTCGATTTTATCAATTCCTTTTGTTAAAGTAACACATTTTTTTGTTTACTTCTTTTTTGTTTTCGTAAAAGAAAAAAAATAAACAGTTACTATTTTCTCTTAGAGTTTATTTCTTTTACAGAGGTCTTTTATTTCAATTAATATCGATTGTTTATCAGATTTTCCGTTTGGCTGATTGACTTATTTTACAGTATGCAGAATTTACTCTACTTCTGGCTATATTTTAAATTTCTTTGTATAAGCTATATTATTTATGAGCTATCTGTGGAGTTTTTCATCCAGACAGGAGTCCGCCAGGGAGACGTTGTCTTCCTACTCCTTTTTAACATCGTAGTTGACTCCATAATGCGACGAGTTTTCCACGGCAGAAAAGGAATTCGGTTTGAGGAGGATGGCTTTCTGATTAATTTGATGTTTGCCGATGTTAGTGGCGTGTTCGCCGACAGTGATGCCGAGGCCACTGATATTCTCTATGATATCTTGCGCACTGTCCGATCTTTTGGCCTGAAAATTAATGCGGATAAGACACATGTACTAACAACAGACAGCTCACGCTCCACGGTCCAATTGGATGGTGTGCAAATCGAACAAGTGCAAGAATCAAATATTTGGGCTCACCGGTCCAGGAGAAGAAAGTAGCAACTACGGCGGAAAACAACAATCGAATCGGTCAAGCAACCGCAGCATTTGCTTCTCTGAAGTGGTACTTGTGGAAACAAAGCGACATCTCGCTAAGGACCGGAATTCGTCTTTTCCGGACCCTGATCCTGCCGGTTTTATTATACGGAGCAGAAATGTAGACACTACTTAAGACAGACCTGAGAAAACTTGAAGTGTTCCAAATGCGATGCCTACTACGCCAGATCATTAGAGTCTCACTTCGCGATCGCATCTGAAATGAGGATATCCGCCATCGCTGCGGTCGACAGCCAAAAATCAAGGAACAGACCCAAAAACGAAGACTGCGATGCAGTATAGCGTATCTGCAAGCAAGACTGCGTATAGCCGTATCTGCAGAATGAGTAGAAACCAACTACCACACGAACTCCTCTGGCGTGAACGACCGACCCGTTGGAGAGTCCAACGAACAGCTCCAAAGAAAACGTGGATCAAGCAGGTCGATGATAATATAAAAAACCGCAGGCTAAACCTTAATGAGGTCAGGACAACAGCCGTGGATCGACATGCATGGAAGCGTCTTGTTGATGAAATCAGACAACCACTCACGGCAGCGTATGGGCTTAGAAGTTGATTCATCCCAAACGCCAGCTAGGGATTAAAGAAGAAGAAGACTAAACTATCCTCGTTTAACGTTTTATTTTTGTGTCATCAAGACGATCATAGTCAATCAATATTAGCTGAAGAAGACAATGGACCTATTAAAACTCTTTGACAAGAATAGATCAAATAGAATTTTAAATAATTTTCTTATGAAAAAAATGCAGAAATTTGACCAGGACGCTTCCATTTTGGATAACAGTTTGTATCTAAATTAACATCAGATAATGCGTTTTGTAATATAACGAAATGTATTTTAAAATCTCTTCTGTTGAATGGTAGCGTTTCTACTTTCATTCGAATAGTTCTGCGTTCGATTCCCTGTTAGATGTAAAATAAATAAATGACATGCAAGTGTTGTTTGTAGAATTACAGGTTTTATTGTAATATGTTTTATACTCGGTTTATGTCTATCGATTGTCGCACGTTAAACGTCCCAGGTTTAAATGAAATTAAAAATATCGGTTTTGTTTGTCAGGGTTATTTCACCGCAGTTACCGTACAGGTAGTAAAAACGAATTAGTATGTTACACCAGGTAAATAAAATAAATTTTCTGGTATATTAAAAATGGAAAATCATTTTTGAGCCGGCAATAATCGCGTAGCGGAAGCAATGCTTTAGGCGCAATTTTTTTTTTAAATTAAAAATCGATAAGCTATTTTCATAAAACATTCATTATTTTCCATGTTTTATAAGTAAGCAACTTGAAACCTAGAAAATCTAAATTATAAAATAACAATTAAAATATCTGATCTATTTTTAATTCCGCCTTAAGCCATTACAACTTTATCATCCCCTCTACTTCATATCGGATGACTACGTTAGGATAACATTACAAATATATATATTGAAATCCATATATTAAAATGATTTGATACTATAATAGAGTTTTATATGAAACTGTAGTATATTAACTGGTCGAACTGCAGTATGAGTATAACAGTCTGATATCACGTCATAAAATCTGAAAGTAAAAAGTAAAAGATATTTACATAAATTATAGCACACATGTATTTTTTATATTCATCATAGAACGTATCAATTTTCTTAAATTTAATGTAAGTAACGTGAAGAAAGTACTGTTTTATATATGTTTAAACAAAGAACGTTTCAAATTGTAAAGACTACACACAGATATAATTTCATATCGAATGGAAAGAAAAAAATAGTAGTAAGACAAAAATAATAGATATATCTGGAACTTTTTTAAAGCTTTAGACAGATTCGGAATATCTATGTAGAGATTGTGCTTACAATAGTACGCCAGAAATTCTACTGTTAATTCGTTTGAAATTTATATAGCACGAACAGGAGTCTTTATATATTTTTTAAGGTTTAATAGAAATGTATATGCACCTGATTCCAATAAAACAATTTAAACGGCTTTCCGTAAGTAGATAATCGTGTATGTCGTGACTGAAGGCGATAGTATGATCTGCATATATATTATTTGATCGTAATAAATTTATTTTTTAATAATTATGCAAAAAGTAATTGTGTAAACGTAAAATTATAGGAAAGGATTACGGAAAGCTATTTTACTTGTACGAAAAATTACTACGTATCTTATTCATTAACGATAATAATTTATTAAGAAATATTAAAAAAAAATTCCTCGAGTACCGTAACTATAATCTGTTAAAAGATAACACACAGATACAGTTCTACAATGAACGAATATCGTTCCGGTATTTTTAATCCAGATTTGACAGTCAATCGAATTTTAAAATCTTTTCAGTGAAAATAGTAAGCTATTTTTATTAATGCCGGAATTAGAAAGGGTTAATCGGATAAACATCGAATTAAAATTAAATTTAGAATAATTTTGGTTCGTTTATTAAATTAATTAATATTTAAAATTTTCACTATTTTTAAAGAGCTTCAAATCGGTCAACTTAATTCATCGGTGGAACACCGGTATTCCAATCTAAGGTGGCTAGTTCGAATTCAGTTCAAACTTAGATTAACCGTCGTTCAACTAATTTAACTGATGTGATTAAAAATAATCACATCAACGTTCGGGCGCCGTAGGTGGTGAAATGAAATCAAGTGCACCAACCTCATCCGTAAAATCTTCAACGTGATAAATCACAAAAATCTGTTTCGTCAAAAAGACGTGTACATTTCCTTTAATTTGGGCGGTATCACTGTAATGACTTTTTTTTTTACTTTAAACCGGACAAATCAGAAGTAAAAAAAACTCTGTCGCAGTAAGTTCATCAGAAGAGCGGATTTCTGGTTTTAGGTAACCTTGAAAAGGTGCCCAAAAATCCATTTTTTTTGCCTCTCCGATTTTTGCGATTCTTGCGAATTGATTCGCTTGAAATTCAATAGAGTTCTATTGACTCGTAGAAGAAAGAAAGAAAGAAATAGTATTGATAAGTTGAATTTTTAATTTCATGGTCTTTTGAGAACCTTATCTCAAATTTTAATATCGGGGCCCTTTACACCCCGTAAGTGTTGTGTGTTGTACTTGTCTTTTGTGTCTTAATGTTTTGTGTAGTTTGTGCTTTTAAATAAAATGTAAGGGCCCTTTACACCCTTACATATGACGATCCCGATGGTGATACTAATTTCTTTTAAAGAATGTGACGAGGGCTAATGACCTTAGCAGTCGATGCCCGTAAAAATAAAAATAATAATAATAAAAAATAAAAAAATAAAAAATAATAATAATTATTATTATTATTCGGTTCTAAAACCGAACATGATGTTGGATGCTCCATATATGTAAATGGAGAAGCCCATTGTTGGAAACTGCCAGATATGGCCAGTGTTTATACGGCAGAACTAACTGCCATTCAGCAAGCTCTTCGCTTCTCAGAACATTATTGCGAAGAGAGAGTGCTAATTTGTTCCGATTCTCAAAGTGCACTTGTTGCAATTCGGAACAAAAACATTAAGGATGTCTTAATTTCAAACATCCGTCCATTTTATACATTCTAAATCAACGAGGACAGCGATGCGTATTTGTATGGACTCCAGGGCATGCTGGTATTACAGGTAATGAGAGCGCAGACGAAGCTGCCAGAAAGGCAAGAGTCTGCGATGATTTGGATGCATTTCCTGTAAGAGTGGCAGATGTTAAAAACTGTCTAACTGACGTAGTTAAAAACAAGTGGAATACTGAATGGAGGAGTTTAAATACAAAATTAAACTCGGTTAAAACTTCTCCATATAAATGGAAAAGCGACGTGAAGTTGACTCGCCGAGAACAAGTAGCTGTGACCAGACTTAGAATCGGTCACACGCAATTAACAAATTCATATTTGTTAACCGGCGAAGAGAGACCAGTGTGCGGTGTTTGTAATAAAACACTGACAGTCAAGCATCTAATAGAAGAGTGTACCATATATGAGGACTTCATAAAGAGGTTCCGTCTTAGAAATGATATTACTGCTGATCTGGATAATGGAAATGAAGAAAAGATAGTTGCATTTTTACACACCAGTGGACTTCTTAGAAGTCTATAAAAGTGAAAATTTTTAAAGCTGTGTTAAAGAATCTCTAAGAGGTAGTTTCATTTAAATGTGGAAGTTTCGAAGCGTGGCACGTGTAGTGACGGGAGGTAGCCCTCTTGCCTAGGCCACCCTGGCTCGTCTGCATTCAAGAGCAGTGAGTCGGGATGTTCCGATGGGGGACCCTCAAGGGTGGATTGAGGGCGCGAGGCTATGGGTAAGCGCAATGGATGCCTGTAGCCTGTTTATAACGAGTCAACTGCCACGGCATCCTGGTGCGACTAATATACTGCCTCACGGCGGTTCTTGTCGCCCCGAGGGTGCTAAAATTAACAACTAAACGAGACGGGTATAAAAAAATAAATGGAATGGTATGGTATTGTTTTTATAGTTTTACTTTTATCTTCTTTAAGAATTTTATCTCAAATTTTAATTTTGGGGCCCTTTTCACCCCATAAGTGTTGTTTTGCTTTAGATTTGTGGTGTTTTAATGTTTCTGTGTAGTTTGTGTTTTTAAATAAAATGTAAGGGTCCTTTACACCCTTACATATGACGATCCTGATGGTGATACTAATTTCCTTTAAGAATATGACGAGGGCTAATGACCTTAGTAGTCGATGCCCGTAAAAATTTAGAGAAAAAAAAAATAATAGTAATCGATTCTACTTTACGTTAATTAGAATTTACGTAATGGCTTATTTTCTTGGTTGCTTGCTTGCTTGCTCGGAGAAAGATCTGCTACTTCAGTCTTTTCGAAGCCTATACTTAAAAACGATTTCATATTACGAGTAAATTTTATGAATATTTCGTTTTAAATGAGCTTTAAATCACAGTCCGTATTAAAAGAGAATTACGTCCACTTCTCTTCGTTATACAGTTTCCCTTTTTCTTCATCTTACATTCTATAAATATCAGTATATATTAACGTAATAATAAAATAAAAACTGTAATATAAATATATATATATATATATATATATGAAACACTGATTAAGATTCTAAAAATATCTCAGAATTAATTTTTGATGAATTATTAAAAAAAGTAAAATCAAACTGAAGTACGTCTGCATCCCCAAAAGCTTAATGTAATCTCTCAAAATAGTAATCATGATAAGAGTATTTATACAGTTAAGTAGATTTTTCTGTTAATTACTTGTTAAGACCTAGTAATTAAGGATATATTCCTATAAGTTATTTAAATAATTAAGAGAAACACGATACAATTTTTCTACAATAATCAAATACTCCCTTGTATAAAATAGAACTTATTAGGCTAACCTCCTTCGTAAAAAGCCTACAACAATGTTGATGTACATTCATACTTTTTTATATATTAAAATTTAACCCCTCTTCCGACGCAAAAATTAAAAACTAATTTTCTTCTAAAGATTTGACCGTATATTTATTTATTTTTCGTGCTAATATATTTTTGTTAATAAAAAACCAAAAATGTATAAATAAAAAAAAAAGTAATTGAACCGTTATAAATTTATAAAGATTGGTAGCACTGCGTGGATTTAGTTAGAAGGTGGTTTTGTTTAATCTGTGTGTTTTGTTGTTTTTTTCTTTTTTTTTTTTGGTTGCATTCTGGTTTAAAATGATTCTGTGAAATTTGTAAATTAGTTGATGTTATTTTCTATTTACTTATTTCATCTTATTGTTAATTATAGCTAAATTAAGCGTCCATAACCTAACCTGGAGTCCTAAATACAGGTCTGCAAAGTAGTATATCTGGTCTTTTTATTTAATTATAGCTTAGTTCTTAGAAAAGCACGTACGCTTTTTCCTGTGAAGTGTGATTCACTTTGTTTACATTTAAAATTGGTGTTTAGTAGAGAATTAGTGATATGAATTGTTGTAATATATTTTTATTTATCTTTTTACGTTTCTAAGAATTCAATTTATGCTCTTTCTTTCATAAAAACATTCAGTGTTTTTTCTTCTTTTTTTTATTGATACGTGTAATTTTTAAAGTTTTATTAGCCATTCTCATATTTTTATATATTTATTTTTATTTTTGATTATTATTTTAATATTATCCCGTCTTCTTAATTCCATTATTGCAACCTATCTACTCAGGGGCTTCCTACTCTCTCCAGTGCTACGATAGCCCTCTTGGGAACTCCTCATTTTTCCTTTAGATCATATAACATCTATTGGAATAATAATTAAATTTTTAGGTAACAGTGTCTTTTGAAGTTAACCGGTAGTAAGCTCGAATAATAACATAAATTGTATATTTAATATTGCATTAATAATTTTTGCATTTCAATGGATATGGAATTCTTGTTAAGCCCTTTTGAAGAAATTAAAAAAATGAAATTAAGTCTGATATAGAGGAAGCAGTTAAAAGAGAAATAGGTAACATAAATATAGCTGCTTTTATGGAAAATCAGAATAAAAAGATAGAAAGGTTATCTAAGGAAAATTTTGAGTTAAGGCAAACGGTTGTCAAGCAGTAGAAAGTCTTAGATCCTATGCAGCGACAAAATAATTTGGTCTTTGTGGTATCACTGAGACGGAAGGTGAAAATCTGGATGGTTTAAAAGGCGAAATTGTCGAATTGTGTAGAAATGTTACGGACTTAGAGTTAAACGTAACAGAACTTAATTGTGTTAGAAGGATAGGAGTCAAATCAAACCGGGCTCGGCCTATTGTAGTTTCCTTTGTGTCTAATATAAAGAAAGGAATGATTTTACGCGATGGAGTGAAGCTAAAGCGTAAGAAGATTTTTGTTTCTCAGGACTATGATACAGAGAGGCGGGAGAAGCGTAAGGTATGGATGAGTATTAGGAGTAAGCTATACGCATCTGGGCAGTCTTCTAAATCGCGTCGAAATGGATTTCTTGTGGATGGGAAATTTAATACGTATGAAGATCTTGTGGAAACATATAATAATGAAGCTAACATGGAGATGGAAATTCTACTGAAGAACAAATTCTACCGAAGAAAAGATTAAAAAGAGGAAAAGAGGCGTCTATCAAAAATTGTGACAAAAAGAAAAAAGGGTCAAATGTAGCCGTTTTTTTTCGTCGCAGAACCGATCTCGCAACGTTCTCCGAGTCAACTGAAGCTAAGGACAGTCCTAATACGCCATATCAATCTAATTATTTAAGTATTATAGTCTATAATGTATCTCGTATTAAGGATAAATGATATAATCTAGAATTTTGATGCGTTTTAGAGGAGCACGATGTGTTCTTTCTGTTTGGAACTTTTATATTTGAAGAACATGATTTTGTTAAGTTAAGAACTTTTTTGCTAATTATGATGTAAAATGGATACCTGTGTAAAACGTTTGGCAGGCTTAAACCATTCGTTCTCAAAGTGGGCGGTAACGCCCCCTTGTGGGCGCTGGAGGCCTTCAGGGGGGCGGTAGAAGGCCTACAGAAAATTGGGGGCGTTCAGGCGGTCTAGGAAGGCGATGGCTGATTAAAAAAAGCAAAAATGATGTTTTTCTGATATTTCAAACTAAAATTAAATATCTACTACAATAGTACAAAAAATTAAACGGACACCTATATTTTATGATAAAAAATGATTGTATTCAAACTACTTTAGCTTTGCAACCAAGAGGCTTAGAGAGACGAATAAAACAAAACTAGGCTTGAATACTCTACTTTTTGACAGTAAACTTCAGATTTCAAAAATCATTAAATTTTAAAAAAAACCGCTGAGAAGAAAAGTTTTAAAAATTTGAAAGTGTTTCTTCGTGTTTAATCGAGCGCATGGGGAAACGAATTTTTTTTTCAGTAAACTGCATTAAAATCATTTAAAAGCTGTTTTGTTTTGTTGTATGTCTACGATTTTTCTGAACCGAAATATTCCATTTTAAAGAAAAAAGGCCACTTTTGTCTTTAATGCTGCATATATCCCGATCTAAGCAACCGTATTGATAAAAATAAATATGGAAATTAAAGGGGTTTGATTTAGCTTTAATGACAAATCGTGAGGTCTTTAATAGCGTTGCAATTTTTGGGTTTTGTTCATTTTGTGTCAAGGTATTGAAATCTTTAAAGACTGAGACTGCAATATTTATCACCCGCTTTCAGCTTAACCCAAGATCAATTGAATATGCTATCAGTATTGCTGTTATATAAATATATAGTTATATATAATTACATTTAGTTATACAATTTTTTTGAAAGCAATTTTAATAAAAATACTTGCAAATATGATTAAATATGCGTTTTAATTGCCCTCATTTAAAATGTAAGTTTCAACTCAGAAATATTATGCCACGTTTAAAAACAATAATAAATTAGCATATGTCACGTTTAAAAACAACAATTGCAATTGCTGTTTTTAAGAGCGCTTCTTAAAAAGAGCAATTGCAATTATTATTTTTAACAGGTGGTAAGTTTAAAACTTGTGGGGAGAGAATCAAATTTTTGATTCTCAATGTGGGCGGTGAGCGAAAAATTTTAAGAATGGCTTAAACGTTAAAACTGTAGGCTTATGCTGACAATATTGTCCTTCGGGCCTTTGCCCGGATTGTGGAGTTGATGACACTGCGGATCATGTATTTTGTGTTTCTACACGGTACGAGGCTGAACGTACCAGAGTCGCTAGGGAACTCGAGAGAATAAATTCCATTTGAATCTGCGGGTCAATTGGAAGACCCGTAGAGAATGTACAATAGTGGCTGGCTTCCTGAAGAATCTCACACTGAGCAGATCAACTGAGGGGATATGAGTAGAGTAGTACCCCGGGTGGCTAGAGTACCGCCTGGACAGTTAGACTGGCCGGAGGTAAGCGGATTGGCATCGCGCTTCGGTAAGTTAGAAGTATATTGGGAATTATGTAAAGAATAAACTGTCGGCGGGACGGCGACTGCACTGCCGAGGTCACGGTTAGCCATGCTGCCGTGAAGTGTAGCGCCGTCTTGACAAGGGCGGTTAATAAATGAGTAACAATATAACTGTCGGCGGGATGGTGATTGCACTGCCGAGGGCGTGGGTATCCATGCAGCCGTGGGGCATAGCGCCATCTCGACGACTGTCGTTTTAGGCGATTATTATTAATTCTGTAAAAACTCGCACGAATTCAAACCTGTATATTCTCACGATCATTTGCTGTTCAACAGAACGGCAGGTTCTACACACCACTGTTGTCTCCAATAGTTCCTGTCCCGTACTTATTCTTGATTCTTTTATTTCTTTAAGAAATTACCCTTCTAAGGGTAATTACCCTTTTAAGGGTAATTACCCTTAACACAATTACAATAACACAATTACCCTTCTAAGGGTAATTGTGTTATAAAATAAAATTAAAAATACATCTCAAATGATACAATTTTAGGAAAAATTAAATAAAAAATATTTTTATTTTTTATCTTTTGTAGAAAAATTTCGAACTCTGTCTCTCCCTAATTATAACGTTTATAGAAAAATATTAGTTGAAATATTTAAATTAAAAAAAAAAATAAATAAATAAAATATTACTCTGTGAAATTTAGCTTTCAGAAAAAAAGTCAGATCGACACTGAAAAACGAATATCTAAAATTTCAAAATTCTGAACCATAAGGGGATCCAAGATCTCGGAAGAAAGGAGGAAAGGTATCTCAGAAAGAATGAAAGAATATTGGCAGAAGAGAAAAGTATAACACACACGGAAATTATTGATCTAAGGTACCTCCATGCGAGTGAATTAAAAAAAAAAACTGCTACTTATAATTCTAAAAGAATTATTTTTTTTATAATCTTAACTTCGTAATTTTGGTTTCGAGGATTTCAAAAGTTGAGAAACATAAAAATTAAGTTTTTTTGGGGATAAAATTTAACCTACCGATTTAAAGCAATATATATGTAACGCAATGTTTCACAATAGAAGAAGGTAAAAATGTTTTACCCTCCCACTCATGGCTGTGACGCATGTAAACCATCTGAGAAAAAAAATCACCGATCAAAATTACTCTTTCTGAAAATTATGATGTCACTACAACCAGTATCTGAAGGTGTCAAATGTAGGCTGAATATTACCTGAATTTTGATAATTTTGGCATATTGAAATGTAACTGTATATTTGCCTCGATGAAGAAGGGACGGGAAATTATTTAACTCTTCATTTTTTTATTAACCCTCTGTTGTGCTTAGTTTAATTTTTGGGAATGATTTTAGATGCCCTGTAACTGCTACGGTTATGGAACATAACATACATTATTAACAATACTTCTCCCCTTTTTTCTGTCGGTACTATAAAAACAGAGAGAGGAAAAATAAAATGACAAAAATTAGAAGTAGGCTTGTATTGTTACACAAAAACCATTCCAATAAGTAAAATGACAAAGCTAAATTAAAAAAAAATTCCTTTCGATACGCCGGAAGGCGGAGGTTGATTTCACCGGTGTTAAGTAGGGGGATAAAAAAGATTTTCACCTAAAAATTAAGAAAAACTCAAAACATTTACTCAATACGACAATGGTTGCATGTTAAAAAAGTTTCACATATTTACCATACGATAAGGCCCATATTCTTACAATTCCAGAAAAACTTTGGTCATCCCTTGCCGTAAGGGTCGGTCATATCAAAACTTGTTTCAGACAAAAGTTTTAGGTAATGTTTAGAGGACTAACCACCACTTTAATCAGATTCGATATTGTGCCTATTTAGGGAGGTATGATGTTTTTTGTCTTCAAAACCAAATTTTTAATAGTCCAGAGATTTATTTTTCTCATTGAACTATAAAAATATTTCATAAAGATGAAAATAAGATGTCAGACCAGAACGACGATAGAAACAGAATGTTTTTTAGAAGATAGTGTAATAACAAAAAAGAAAAAAATTTAAAACGGGTAAATAATTTCGAAGAATTTAATTTATTTTTCATACGAATGATAACGCATTTTTTTAAAAAATACCTTTTAAGATTTCACGGTTTTTTATTTGTTTTTAACTTCCTGTACTATTTAAAGTGGAATTTGTAATCTGTTGTTGCTAATTATTGAAACAGAAAATTCTAAGAAGAAAACTGTTAATAAAAGTTGTTTTGAATAGCTAAAACTGTACATTCATAATTAAACTGAAAAATATTCGGAGTCGAATCAATTAATTTTATTACAAAAGGAATATTTTATTAAACAGATGTTAATTTGCTTAGAAGAAAAATAATCGGTTGAAATTTGTTATAAAATACAACGGATGAAAATCGGTTTTTAACACCGACCCAAACAATAATTCTTCTCGGATAAGTTATTAAGAACGAATACATAGATTTAGCTCAGAGCTTAGTGTTCGAGAGTAGTCGCAGCAGTTTCTGACATTCTGAAAGAAACTTTTCAAACTTTACCCGCTTTACACGACCCGTTTTCCTTTTACCTATGTTTATACAAACGTCAATACCTATGTTTTCCTTACTCTTTATGTACAAATATGTATATACGTACAGACAAGTTCAAAGAAAGAAACATCAATAAAGCTTTCAAACTTTTTTCCAACCGCTTACTAAAATCCTTCTACTGTATTCTACCTATAGATTGTAAAACAAAAATTTTAAATTCAAATCGAAGAAGTTTTTGTTTGAACGTTTCTGTGAAAATAATGTAAATACAGATTAAAAACGAGGAATTTAAAAATTTATAAAAGGCCAAAACTAATTTTTAATTATAGTCTTCTAAATTAAATGAATAATATAAAAAGCAATATTTTGTGTAAATCAAGAGTATACTCTTGAAAAACTTTAATTGGAAAAAGAATTTCAGTAAAATTTTACTTCCGAAAAAATGTATTTGAGTCAGAAAGATCTTTAAATTAAAAATCTTAAAAAATAAATCATCTTTGCATCCGACCGCACAAAACAACCTTTATTTATATCACAATTTGGAAAACTAATATTATGAAATAATAATATTCAGAAAAATCGGACAGTATCTTTTTTCCGTTTTATTCGTATAGTATTACATCTACCCATTCCTAATGTGGTCTATATAATGACCGAAAAAAAAAATTTATTTTAAAACATACCTTATTTGTGCAGAGTGATTCACGTAATTTTTTTTCGCGCTTTCTGAGATCATTCTACTAGCGCCGTTTTTCATTATAAATAATGGAAAAAGTTCTTTTATAAACATGGATTCGGAAACGCTCCGTTAGCGAGTTACCGTTTAGTGAAAGATTTCGCCCTGACTCCTGGGGAAAGAGTGAAATAAAACCATACTGAAATTCTAGGAACCCAAATTAAGGGTTAAACTTGATCGTTTCTTATGGTTTTGGTTTTTGATCTACCAAATCGAATAAAACAGGTTTCAAAACCATATCTCCAGTAGTTTTCATAATATCCGACGTAAAACAGGAAATTTTACCGTAAAACAGAAAAACGTCTTAATAAACGTTTTTTACGTTTGTAATAGAAATACTTTGTTAAATGACTAATAAATTCGTAAACTTTATTATCGGAACTTGTAGAGAATTTAATTTTGAGAAAATTTATGTAAAATAGCTCAATAAATAAGTTATTTTTAAGTAATGAATAAAATGTGTAGTATAAATAAGTTATGTTTTAAGATAAATATTTATTTTTTTCGGTACGTTATATAGACCACATTGGATTGGATAGATGCACAATACTGCACGAATAAAAAGGAAAAAAGGAATTCTCCCTTTTCCCTAGGTAGAGCGGTCAAAGTAAAGTATTATATAAAACCTTTGATCATTGCAGCATTACAAAATACATTATTAACTATAAAATGCTAATTAAAACCGTATTAATAATTTATCTTACGTAAATACATGAAATAATAATAACAAAACAAATGCGTGAAGATACTAAATAAATAATTATACACAAAAACCGAGGAAATATTAACGCTTGTATACGTTAAATGGAGATTCAAAAAATTCAGGTAATTAAAAAAAAAACGTTATTTAATAATTCATCATCAATTAATACTGGATTTTATAAAAGAGAATCTTTTAATTTTATTTTAAACTAGCCCTGTGCGTCTAGCCAGGGGGCTCCATCCCCTGGACCTCCGCTACGTTTGTTAACCTCATGGTTGTGAGAATAATACTAATAAAATCTCCAAACGAAATCTTTTGAAAGACGGTGTTGTAGCCTCTTATATTGTTTAGAAAATCTTTGTATTAAGGATGGTCTT
The DNA here is from genome assembly GCF_047948215.1 of Lycorma delicatula. Taxonomy (NCBI): domain Eukaryota; kingdom Metazoa; phylum Arthropoda; class Insecta; order Hemiptera; family Fulgoridae; genus Lycorma; species Lycorma delicatula. The sequence goes on along the minus strand of NC_134458.1, from coordinate 215,469,722 downwards.
CATTCAACTGCGCTTCAAGAACCTTCATTAAAATAGGTATAGTGATAATTCTAATTGGAGATAATGACAAAGCCTGTAAGATATAAATTTGCAAAGTTTTATTAAAATTTGTCCAGCAGTTTTTGCACGATTCGCGCACATAAACGATTCTAGTTATCATTTTATTATACGTGTAAATAAACTGAAGGGAAGATACTTTAAGGAAACATAATAAGGCCCTTTCTTTTATGCCGAAATATATTGTATAGGGTAAATATTGTATAGGGACGAAACCACGGTTATATCGTCTTGTTTGATAGAGGTGGATATTTTTATTTAAAAAAAGATGTAGTGTTTAGGATCAGCTTACAACTTATGAGTGGATAAATTTTACATGTAAATCTATTTGTCAAATGGCAACACTGTACTCAAACTTGGAACAGCTGGGGTAATCTAGACTAGTGTGTGACATCATATTATCCGCTCTTTTGTGTTTTATTCATTACGGTCAGTTTTCAAAGGATAAATGTATTTATTGTACAAACAACAAATGTTGCGTATAAATCTTTTAAACGTGTAAAAGTCTAGATTAGTGTGTTATCATATTATCCATTCTTTTGCGTTTTATTCATTACGGTCAGCTTTCAAAAGATAGGTGTATTTATTTTACAAGCAACATAAGTTGCGTGTAAATCTTTCAAACGTGTAAAAGTCGAGTTTCAATATGAGAATTTTTTAGATTATTTTCACAAAATAGTTTGTAATCGTTCACAATAAATTAAAAAAATTACACGCTTACCGCATAATTGTTTATGAACTGAAAAAAACGTGATTTGGATCTGTTGATGAAAATGGGATTGGGTTCTTGATTGCGTCTATTTTAATGACGAGATTTGGTAAAAATAACAGAATACGGAGCAGTGAAACACACTACTTAAATTTTTAGCTAAAATCATATAAAATTGATTGTTATGAAGATCTGCCGCCATCTTCTAATAAGTCCTTTAGTTTTTCTTTCTTTCGATCTGACTTCTAAAGATCACATTTACATAGCTCAGACGACTTAATCCTTTCACTCATCTTTCTTTTCATCTCTTCGGTTCATTTACGATTCTGCTTTCTCTGCTGCTCTTCTGAAAATTCATATTCATCTATATAATTTTTCTGAAAGTTTGTCTATTATTGAGTATTTTCATATCCTTTTCTGCTTCAATAAACTAGATTATTTTTGTTTTTCTTTAAAAAATAAAAATTTGTTTATTTAGTCTGCTTTTATTCCTTCTATACGGTGTCCATAAAACTTTAATCTTCTTTTCCTTCTTTTTTAATTTCCTTCGTTTTTTTAATTTACAAATATCGTTTTCACATTTTGGACCGTGAATTTTTCTTAAAATTCTTTTTTCTATTTTGCTGATTTCTTATTCTGAACATTTTTGTAATCTCTCTGCCCCATATAGAGCTTCTGGAAGTATTACTGTCCTGTAATGTCTCTATTTTTATTTTTAGGAAATTGTTTTCTTGTTAAATGATATGCTGTTTCCATCTTCTGTATTCCAAGCTATCATCCCGGTTTTCTCTAAGACATGTGGTGTATAATTTTCTCTAGATATTTAAATTTTGGGATTGTTTTTTCTTTTAAAATTTTGATCGTTTGTTTTCTTTTTGCTATATGAGAACCATTCTGATTTTTCGGAAGAAATTTAAAACCCGATATTATTTGAGCATTTTTCTTAATTTTCAGTAAATTGAGAAATCTTTCTCGATTTTCTAATTTTTGAGTTTTAATTTTCGCTTCAACTCTATCTTTAGCTAGGATAAATAAATCGTCTGAAAGGAGAATATATGTATATACTATATATATTTACATTCAGAGATTTAAATTTTGTTCCCGTTTTGATATTTTCATCAATTCTTAAATTTTGAACTTTATCTATTATTATTTTTTTTTTAATAAAACTATAGCTGGTGAAATTTATTGCGACCTAATTCTAAGTTTACTGAACTGTAATAGAAGAATATAAATGAAAAGTTTGGTTTTAGCAAAACGGTATGGTTTGCCTTACTTAACAAAACGATAGTTCAACAATTTTTTGGTCATCGATTGATCTCAAAGTGCGGTCACCAATAATCTTCTTTTTTTAGGGGTGGAGGAGAAATATATTTTAAAAGCGTAGTTTTTTCAAAATAATCCTCAACCACGCTTAATTAACTGAAAGTTAATGTTGAAAGTGAAATTCCAAACATAAATTAACAAAAATTATGAAAAATAGCTTAAAGTGGCTCATAAAGACAGGAGAATCTTTAATAAGATTAGAAGAAATTATTTTAAACGTGTATTGTGAAGTTAAACGTACCGGTAATCTGAGTATTTTGTAATTTGAGTCTTAGTATGTTAAAAATCTAGTTTAAATAATATACGTTATCAAAATTCTGTTTAGTTATTTCTTAAATACTCTGCGGTTTATACTTCCAACTAGCCGCGGTTAAGGGCGTATGCATACCCTTCTTTTCAACAAGAAAACTACGCATCTTGGACTGAATAAGCGCTCAGAATTAAATATATATACGGACAAGTACACATAAGTTTACTATGACACGTATGTTATTACGTGGCTGAAGAACGTGCAAAATTGGTTGTAGAAAATAATACTTTGTCAGATTAATGGCGATTTTAAGACGAGTTAAAATATGAAACATAAAAAGATTGTAAATGTAAATAAAGCATATAAAGAATGGAAAGAATAGGAATGCAAATATAAGGAGGTTCAAATAGAAGCAGAGATTTTCCTGGTCTGCTGTTATGACGAATGTGAAGGAGAGATGACCACATTGGGGGGAACACTTGTATTTTTGAAGTTTCCATCAGCAATATTGTCTGTCTCTTTTCACCAAATTATCAGTTGTAACTAACATCTGAGAAGGTCCACAGTATAATTGCTCGGTAAATTATAATTTTTTTTTACAAATGAAAACGGCCATTTCGTTTCAGAATTATGCAAGACTGGAAAAATCAGTTTAGAGCGAGTGTCTTTATTAATACAGAGTGTGTGAATGGTGTAATTCATTATAGAAAATCTGAAGAAAGTTGAAAACGAACGTAGACTTGCCAGCCAAGTATTTCACGCAATGAAAACTGTTTCTGAGTGAAGTTAAAGGATTTATTTCAGAAAACATCATTGAAATACTATTAAAAACATTTCTGAATCATTTTTTTCAAAGTGGTAAGATTGTAGAAAAATACAATAAAAGATCATTTAAAATTTACTAAAGCGGGTGCTAGGTGTAGATGTAAGCCTTATGTATGTATGTATGTATGCCTATGTATGCCTTCTGCAGAATGAATATAAAGAAAGAATATTTATTGTTGTCACACAAATTTTGTAGCGTTAAGGAGAGCAAAAATTTCTTAGACAAACTATGATCAAACAAATAGGCTATTTTACCTCATGATTAAAGTTATAAGCATGCAATACGATCATTCAAGCTCATCATCAACATGAAAAGCTGACAACACAGTTGTAGGACATTCCCGTCACGCGGCTTTTTTCTGATGCAGGCTTACACACACACACACAAAACTTAATTTAAAATATTTATCATTTTATTTGAATACAATATTTTTTGTTTAATCAATTTAATGATTCTAATTAAAGCGCGCTCTCATACCATATTTCATTCGCGCGGGTGTGGCGGTACTAGCCGCCACTTTAAATATTATTCATTTATTTAATTCTACCGCTCACCTGTAACGTCACGTCACGGCATAGCAGACGAGACTACAGCAGTAGTCCGGCCACTAAGCGGGATGTGGGGTGTGTAAGGAGGGGGGCTCTGGGTTAAGACCCCACTTTGATGGGGAACAAATTTGTGGATCCAACGAGATGCTAAGAAAAAACTGCAACGAAAAAGATCCACTGTACTGCCTTCTATCGTCAGAAGAGGACCGAGTATTTTCATAGAATTAGGTCTTTGAAGCGTGATTCCTGGCGCTCTTTTGTTCAAGAGCAAGCGAATAAGGACCCAAGGGGTGTCGTTTACAGAGTTCTTGGTCATAAGCGGAAAAAATACATTCTTCTGTCGGCTCTCTCGACCCGAGATGGTGTTGTTGTCGACAAAGATGGTGTCCTTACTTATCTAATGGACGATCTTCTTCCTGATGATATCGAGGTTGGTGAGACCTCGTATCATCGACGAATCCGAGAGAAAGTTGCTGGTTTTCGTTCTGACATTGCGTCTGCTGAAATTACTGAAGCGGAGGTCCGCCACGTAATTTGCAGCCTGGCTAGGATGGTATCACGGTGGAATTCCTTGTTCGCATTCTGCCTGTTATTCTTAGTGTATTGACTAGGGTTTACAATAGGTTGCTCTTTGCCGGGCACTTCCCAGCGTGTTGGAAACGAGGTGTTTTGAAGCTGCTTTTCAAGGGTGGCGACAAGGAGCCCACTGTCAGTTCCTCATTCCATCCTCTGACGCTCTTGCCTGTAGTAGGTAAGGTTTTCGAGAAGGTCCTGTACCTCCGCATCAATAGTAGGTTAACTTCTAACCATATGCTGATGGACGATCAGTATGGGTTCCGTCCTGGTAAGGGCACAGAGAACGCGATAATTAGGGTTATGGATTTGGCTTCAGGCAGCGAGTGCAAGTATGTACTCGGTGTCTTCTTGGACATATCCGGGGCGTTCAATAACTTGTGGTGGCCCTCAGCCTTGTTGCAGTTGCAGAAGCGTGGTTGCACGCGAGACGAGATTAGAACTCTCTCAAGCTACTTCAGCGATAGAACTGTCGTTCTTCGTGACGGCAGTTCTGAGGTAGGAAAGACCCTGTCAAAAGGTTATCCACAGGGCAGTGTTCTAGGTCTACTCGTTTGGGTCGTTGAGTTCGATTCTCTCATGCGATTGCGGATGCCTGGTGGCTGTCGCATCGTGACTTATTCCGACGATGGGCTGCTGCTGGTCGAGGGTAATTCGCGTGCCGAGATCGAGCTCAGAGCGACACAAGCATGTAGGGTGCTAAGGTTGTGGAGTCTTCAGCATAAGATGGTTTTCAGTGCGGAGAAAACCTCTATGATGTTTTTGAAGGGCCGGCTAGCCGCAACCCGCCATCTGCGGGTTGTGATGGTCGGCCTTCCAATTAGGTATGTCACCGTTCAGAAGTATCTGGGTGTTATCCTTGATGAGAGGCTTCTCTTCAAGGAGCACCTTCAGTTTGTGGCGAAGAAGATGCCTTCTTCGGGGTCATCTGCATCGGTGGCATCTCACGAGGCCGGATTGAACACTGTGGAATGTGATCAGTTTGAGGGCGAGAAGATGTCCTCCGTTAAAGCTATTACTGGCAAGGATCGGAGGGGGTGGTGTAGCGACCTGACACGCTACGAGGTGGGATCTTCTCCCCTCGGGGGGGAATCGAGGTGTACTGCTTTCTACAATGTTTCAAATTTATTATTATTTTTTTGGAGTGGGAGTGCTATTTAGCCAAAAGTTTACCCAAAAGATGTTTTTTTTTTTTTTTTTTTATAATTGCTAACAAAAATATTTTTAAAAAAACTGCAACAAAAATCACGCCTTCTATAACTCTTCAAAATTAAAACCATTTTTAGGGTTGGGGTGAAATTTAGCAAAAATGTCTTTTTTTACAAAGGTGTTTATTAATATTAACAAAATTAGATATATATATATATATATAATCTTAATTATCAACAATTTTGAGACGATTTCATTTTCCCCCTGTATCTCCCACCCCCTGATCTTTTGAAGTGAAAATTTAATAGCATCAATGCCCCTTTTATAGAAATATTATAGCCAAGTTTGGTGAAAATTGGTCAAGTAGTTCTGGAGATATTAAGCGATTTACACGCCTACGTACATACATACATATATGTACATTTTGCGTGAAAATTTCGATGCCACTTTACGGTTTTCTGGGTCCTTAGGGGTCAATTCGTCAGGATTCCGTGAAAACCGGATATGCCCAATTTTGACCGATCACGATGAAAAAAATAAGTTTATATATTTGTTTCATCATATGCGCTAGTGACGGAGCGAAATGAACGTACCGAATCCATGTTCTCATACTGTAAAAAGCATTTAAAATGTTGTTTCTATTTTTCGATACAAAGTAAAATGTTTTTCTCTGTTGGAAAGCCGATTAAAAGAAAAAGTAAAAACCCGTTGTTTGAAAAGGAGTAATGTTTTAAATAACTTGAATACATCTTAATTATTAAAAAATAATGTTTGGGACGCAATTTTTTTAATCGCTCTACTATTTTAAACAACAATAATATCACCAATAAAGATTAAATTAAAAGCATGTCTTATAAAAGAAATCTTTCATAAAATACGATTTACTTTTTCAATTAAATTAATAATCCTATGTACGTGACAAATGGAAGTTTCTTGTTTCTAATTTAACCGGTTAGTAATTACTCTTTCTATTTATTCAATCAGTGAAGCAAAAACGGAGTTCGGAGTTCGATTTCAAACGTACGTAAATACACGGTGGTTTAAACTGATCACGATTTCAAAACACTAAGCTCGCTTAAATTAAAATCACTCTGAATCAAATACGTACAACGTCTGATCCTAACATTTTGTTTCTTTCATCATAACAGTTATATAAAAAAATAAATTATTTCCTCATAAATTTAATCCTACAGCTTGCTTCAATATATATCTAAACAACTGTTTATTATTCCTTTAAAATTCAAAAAACAAACATTTATTCGATACTTTTATTTAGCTAAAAAAAACAATAATAATAAAAAAAAATTCCGTTATAATTGTGAAATTGATAAGATTTCAAATATTCCCAAATTCACAAATTCGGTTGGAGAATTGATTTAAGTTTTTTTTCAATAACATATAAAGCTGAAATTTATTTGTCCTATGCTAAAGATACAACAGATCTTTTTTACAAAAGAGGATCCAAAATTGTTTAATAAAATCCTAAAAAAAATCATAAAAAATTATTATGCTACGAACTCGAGTCAAATAATTATTTTTTTTATGATTAATTCACGGTATAAGCTTGAAGCTTGGGCACGGGAATATAAAATGGAAATTTTGTAGCGTATGAAAAATGCCATGCCTACGGGATTTGAACCCGAGGCTTCCGGATGAAAGGCCGAGACTTTTCAAGTAGGCGCCTAATTAAAAACAACCAGTTATTTAATTTTATAGTTTTTATTACGGATTCTTTAAAAGTATTAATTTTTTTGTAGGAATTAATTTTGTAATTAAGCTTTGTTGAAGTAAGATAGTTCAATAAGATTTATTTCTGCATAAAATAAAGTTAATAAATTTACGTACCCTTTGAATAAAACTATGAGATACGGGACTCGGAAGGTCCATATCTCCCTGACCTTTCGATCAAAATTATACTGTATCAGTACTTCTCCCTTTTTCTGTTTTAGCCTCCGGAACCACCGTAAGGTATTATTTCAGAGGATGAGTGAAGAATGTATTTCTATGTATGAAGAATGTAAATGAAGGGTAGTCTTGTCGAGCCTCAGGTCGACTGCTTCTGAGATGTGTGATTAATTGAAACCCGACCACCCAAGAAAACCGGTATCCTCACCTAGTATTCAAATCCGTATAAAAGTAACTGCCTTTACTAGGATTAGAACCTTAGAACTGTCGGCTTCGAAAGTATCAGTACCTATAAATAGATATCATCCTGCTAATTCATCTAATTCGGTCCATCCAGTCTAGATATCAAGCAAATAACAGGCCTAAATATATGCTTATGTATATATATATATATGCACGTACGCACATATCCTTTCGGAAATCCTCAACGTTGAAATTGTATTTTTTTTGTTAGAGGGGGTGTAAATCATCAACATCTGCAAAAACCCCGATATGAAAAATCTGAACCGTTTAGCAGCATATGTTCCCTTAAATTTACTACTATATACATAACTATACAGTAAACACAGCGGGAAAGTAAAAACCGGAATAGTAATTATAATATAGTTCTTTTAGAATTATTATTTAAATTTCGGCTTTTTGAAATCGGCGACAAAAAATTAAAAATAATAACCAGTTACTCTTAATTTTATAATTTTGAATACGGCTTTTACTTTCCCGCCTATACCGATATATACTGCTGTAGCTATAACGGGAAAGTATACAGATCGGTAAAAAAAAAATATCTAAAAACTTGGACTTTTTTTAAGGAAACATTAAAAAAATTATTTTAACAAAAAAATTGATTTAAATAAATTGTAAATAATTTGCGAAAAAAATTTTATTTCAGTGCCACGTTCAAAAAATCTATTTTTTCAGATGAACGGTTTTGCGTATGTACGTGAGTGTACGTACGAATGTATCTTGGCATGTATTTAATCTTATAACTCTGGATTCTGTAGACCGATTTTCTCCAAATTTGGTAGATAAGTACTAGTTCGGAGGGAAAGAATATATTACATTTTTGGAAAAACTGAAGAAGAGGGATTGTTTCGGCCGAAACTGTATTTCAAATCTTTAATGGGGCACTTTAGGAAAAATAGTCTTACAAAAGTTGAAGTTTTTTTATCGAGAGCACAAATTACAAAAATTAACTTTATATATATAGATTTTACCTATTTATTGCTTTAGAAAAGAAGTTAATGGGAGTTTTTTGCATCTACACTTTCTATATCAATAGGTCTTCAAACCGCTATAAAAATTCTTTGACTATCTCTCTTCACTGCTCTGTGTTAAAAAAAATATTTTAAAACATTTATTTTAAATTTAAATACATTTCGCAAATTAACCATTGCATTTAAAATGTAAAATCTTATGTTTTTGATAGCCCTTACTCTTTAGTATATTTTGAAAAAAAAAAACAATTAGCTAAATATCTTTCACTACCTTCCAAGAAAATTAAAACTTTTTTTTAGAATTACGGCTGTATCTTTGTATTTCTTAAACAGAGTCAACAAGTTATTTAACCCTTGATTATGGAAGCTCCAAAATAAAAAAAAATTGTTTTTGCAATTTCAAATTTTTAATGCTCAAAATCGTATTTTGTTAAACAATAGTCACTAAAATAACTTAATATCACCACCACCATTCTCCTCATCGGAAAGTTCCCAAATTAAAAAAAAAAAAGAAAAAAAAGAAATCGTAGATTTTTTTACATTTCGATTTTCATTTATTTAAAGTCAATTTTAATGAATATTTTAATCATTAAAAAAGGCTCCTGATGCGTGAGCCCCCATCTTTTCAAAAAATCGAAAACATATTTTTCGAAATTATGATAATATACTAATATTAAAAATTCTGGTTATCGCTTTAATTTTTTTTAGGATCATGGATTCAAAAATTAAAATTAAAAAATTAAATATAAACAAACAAGTAAACTATATTTAATAAAAAAAATATCAATATCAGTAAAGTTCATTACGCTGCAATTTTTTTTTTAATAAGTCGATGCAGAATAATTGTAGATGACTGATGAAGATTTTCGGTTGATATTTTGTAATATATTCGTACGTTGTAAAAAGAATTCATCATTTTCGTTATTGTTTTTTAATAAAAAGGGATTATTTTATCATAAAGAGTGAAAATGAATTGCCTTTTTTTTTAAATATTAATTTTTTTGTAAAGTTAATTTTATTTTTATTTTTGTTTCATTTTTATTAAAAATATTTAAAAAAACCGCTGCCGTTTGAAATAAGCTGCCTATAGTGAAAGTAGTGAAACAATGTCACGTAGCAGTGGAATTGCGGCCCTGTGAAATGCAGGAATGTGTAACACTTTACTATAGAAGTGATTTCGACTAATTCTCTTGAAGCGCATGATAACATTTTGGTATTAGAATACAACAACAGATCATATAATATTACTTTAAAATGATATGGAAATGAAAAAACTAAGTCATAAGCGGATGAAATCATCGGCAAAGGAATTTATCCTGCAAAACGAAAAAAAAGATCTATCATTGAAATCGCTTTTGGTAAAGAGTAACAAAAACAATTAACAAGTTGAACCGCAAACTTTCGTGTTTTTGAAGTCTCTTAACAACATAAAATTCTATTTGAAGTGGAGATAGCTTGAGTGGAATAAACTCCTTTCATTTCAAAAAAATAACTAAAAAGTTAAAACAGAATTTAAAAAAACGGAGGTAAACCAGAGATGTAATCGCTCACAAACTAAAGTGGCCATTCCATTTGTAATAGGTTAAACGAAAAATTTTAACATTAAAAATAATGATTTATAAAGTCAACTAGAGAGAGGTTATAATAATTTATAAAAAATTTTAATAATTAAAGAAATAATAACTTAATTAAAACGATAATCATAATTTTCATTACCAATAAAAAAAAAAAAAAAACACTTCTGAGAATAAACACTTATGATATTTTATATTACAGTATAAAATAAAATCAAACATTTTGTAATTTAAAATTTGAAGCGGATAAATAAATTATAGATTTCTATGAATTTTCATGAAGAGCGAAAGGATATTATTATTACTTTTAAATGCATATTTCATCGTATATAACTAATAGTTTGTTACTATGACAACCAGCCGATTGTAATGGTGAAATGTTTTATATACTGTTATAAAACTGGTTGATGTAGAACTTAGCCGAGTTGAAAGTTGTTAAAACAGTTATTTTTAATAAGTTTTAAGTTTATTAATTACAACTTAAACTAATTACATTACTGATTACAGCGATTTATATAAATTATAACCCGGAAAAAACAGAGGTATTTTCCCTGACAATGGGAGGGGCAACGCTGTTCTGTTATTGTGCTATTGAGAAATAGTTTTATAAAGAGTGGTACAGTCGCTTTACTAGATCATTTCTTACTCGTTGTAATACTTTATTTGCTATTTACTATTACTATTTTTTATTTAGTTGACTTGCTTGATTAATAAACAAGTATGGTCCACCAAATTACCCGGTTTGCTATTTGGGTTTGCCATTTAGGGTAATATTGAGCTATTACTTGATCAACGTCAAATCTTTTCATAATGACATATGATTATGCTAATGACAGAAAAAGTGAAGATCAACATAAATTAAGTCTTGCAAATGCAGAATAAATGATAAACTAACCTTAGTAGTCGTCAGAGTCGAACTCGGAGTTAGCCGTTCAAGATGACCGATAGCGCTCTTTGTAAGGCGATTCTCCCTCGTATACATGACTAATAACACGGAACATGTACTGTAGTCTCTCTCCGTGTGATCGTATTTCCATTTATTCATAAATTCGGTCAAGTTTCTAAACGAGATGGTGTTTAGTATTGCCGTACTTTACCCCTAACCTAGCTTTAAAAAACTCTAATTCTTAACCTTAACGCTAATTCTAATCCTAATTTTAGGATTCCTCTCCACACAGAACGGATTAGCGTCTGAACAGTTCGTCATAACTCACAAATTTGATTGCTAATTGACTAGAGTACTGACAACGCGGCGCGGAATTTAACCTTGCACAGGTCACCGGCTGTCCAAACCTGCGAAATTTGAGATTTAAATCTTGTGTTTTCCTGATCCTAAACATGTTTACTATTGCTTATTAAAGTATAAAAAAATTGATGTGTATCAAGTAATCGCCCAGAATTACTCAGATTAGAATAAAAATACTACTTTGAATAAGCAACAACAGATTTAAAATACGTATAATGTGAGAATGATTAAACAAAAAATTGAATCATTTTTTTTGTGATTTAATTAAATTAAAAGTAATTCGTACGCGTGGGAATACATTATTGACATTTGTTACGTATGAAAAATACGACATTTGATTAGAATTCTAACTTGCAACCCTCCAGATAAAAGGAGAGAAACGCTCCATTTTATCCGCACAAAGTTATAATTTCTTAACATCTTAATGATTTCATCAAAATTATTATGAAGAAAATTGATAAAAATTCGATTAATAATTAATTCAAGTGATACTCACACGCTTTTAATAATTAAAAACTCTATTTAAAATAACAACAACAATAAAAATAAAGTATAAATTATATAAGTAGTAGCAGGCAAAAATTGTTAATTAAAAAAATGCAATTAATTAAAATTAATGAAAAATTTCAGTACATACATATACATTTAAGCAAAAGCAACGATAATATATTAAACAAAATTCTATTATTAATAAATTTACACAAATACAAATGTACGTACGGTAAAATAATAACAAAAACAAAAACACAAACACAAATATATACAACAATAAACTAAATATACGTTAACGTTTATTAGTGAAAAAAAAAAAAATATGTACACAAAACAAACAAAATGTTAGACACTAAATAGCAGCAGTGAAGATAATTATCCGTACAACAAGCAGTGCACCAACAAAAACAGAAATAAAGAAAAAACTGAAATAAAAAAAAACACATATCACCAATTATGTACAACAATATTCATACCGGATTAAGAAATGAAGCTGGGACCTTTAAGTTGGCCAGCATATTTGAACTGGAGCTGTAAAAATAAAAAAAAGAGAAACACAAAATTATTATAATTTTTTAAGTCTAAAGAATTAAAAAAATTACAATAAATGCAATATTACTTAAACAACTATTAAACATAATTTCAATTTTATATTAAATAATCTCGGTTTAATCAATAAAAAATGTACACATACGCATGAAAATTCATAGATGTACAGTTGTCACGGTAACAACTTTACATTTCTTTACGTACTTATTCTCTCTCTAACCGGTGTATTGATTAATCATACAAAACGATTACACTTGTATGAAAAAAATATAGAGATGAGTGTTTTTATATTTGCTTATACGTAAATGAACGTCATGCCATTTACCGCACTTACAAATTCATTTTTGTTTATTAGTATGTAGAGATTAGAGATTGCTTTTACATAACATTCATTTGAGTAATACGTATTTATACGGTTTCATTACTTTTGGTCGGGGGATGATAACGCTGAAGCGTTTTCCGCCCAGAAAACCCAAATAAAAAAAAAAAATTACTTTTGGGCCGTTAAATAGTAAATTGAACTATTTCTACGAATTTTAGTTTGATTTAATTATAATTTTCATTAAATTATGTACACATGTGAATAAGGCTCTCGGTGTAAAGTAATTAAATCTAAATCTATACGAAGTCTTGTGTTTTGTATAAATCACACTAAACCAAGTCTCTTCAAGAAATATAAAAGAAATACATTAATAAATATACAAACCTTTTATTCTGAATTATATATATATACACGAGATCTGTAAATAAAGTAATGAGAATGCTTCAGAAAAATTTTTTATTTACAATCCAATTATACGTGGATTCTTATCACCTTCGAAGTAGTTCCCTTGGGAAGCAACGCAACGCTTCAAACGGTTTTCCCACTCTTCATAGCAGTGTTGGAACTCAGAAACCGGAATACTCTTCAGATGGTCGGTTACATTTTTCTTAACGTTTTCTACTGTTCCAAAATATGTCTTTTGCGGTGTTTTTTTAAAGTCGGGAACAGGAAAATGTTGCAGGACTCAAGTTAGGTGAATAAGGTGGTTGAGGAACTACAGGAATGTTTTTCTTTGGCCAAAAACTCAGCAAAACCTCCTTATGGACAATGCCATTACTATCGAAGAAACAAATTAGGATGGTTTTGATTTTTGATTTGCTTATTTTTGCATTTTTGGGATGCGGTGAATTTGAAGTGTGACACTCCTGGCCCTGGCGTTTTGTTTCTGGATCATACTCAAATATCCAAGATCACCAGTAATAACATTTTTTTTTTAGAAAATCAGGATGGGTTTCAATTCACCCTAGAAGATCGCGGCACACTTCCACCCTGTTGTTTTTCTGTTCATCAGTGAGGTTTTTTGGGATCAATTTTGCACAAATGTTTTTCATGTCCAAATCGTTTGTCATAATTTGATGGACTGTGGTACGGTTTAAATGCAACTGTTCTTCAATCATTCTGACAGTTTATCGCCGGTCGTACCTTTTTAAGTCTTTCACAGCGTTAACGGTCTTTCACTGCGTGGATCGTCCGCAACTGATCCCGGCCATCTGAAAATTCTTTAAACCGCCTAAACACTTGGGCTCGTGACAGAGCGTCATCGCCATACGCCCTTTTCAATTTTGAAAAAAGTTTCAGTACCATTCTCACCGAGTTTAACACATAACTTGATTGCACAAGGTTGCTCATAATTAGTATCACTCATTTTTGTAACGCACCACAAAAAGTAGTTTCACGAAAAGTTTGTTTACGTCTCACGTGACAACAATAGACTAGAAATATTAATAGCTAATATAAATCAGCTGCTCATATAACTATATGTTTAATAGGAACTTTACAATGTTGCCACTTTGGATATAAAAAAAAAGTAGTCCTATTACTTTATTTACAGACCTCGTTTATATATATATATATTAATAATATGAGTAAATTATAGATAACATCAGAAATGAATGGGATGTTACTCTAAACAAAAAAACAAAAATTGTCGCAGCATTTGCCTGTATGGAACAAGAAGAAAAGTGTAGCCTTGAACAGTACCACAAAAACACGATTAATTATAAAATAAAAATGTTATTAAAGTCCATACTAATTATTTGAAATACAAATAAATTAAAAATAACAAAAAATAAATCATAGTTCAGAAGGAATTAAGAAAATTATTTGAACATATTTTTATGTACACGTGTAAAGTAGATCAGAAAATTAAGATTTAAAAAAAGTACTATAATTTAAAAACTCACACTGATTAATATTGTTTCTGAAAAATCTTTTAATTATATTATAAATAAAATGGTGGGATGATTTTTTAAACGGTTTGATTAACTATTAAAAAATTAAAATGGAAGTAAAATAAGATCCTTACCCTTAAGTCGAAGTATTGTGTTGAGTTACATGAAAACTATTCTATATTTTTATTACTTTTAGCAATTTTTGCATATTCAGAAAAACAAATTTACGAATAAGTTACAATTTAATAATAACGTCGATCACATTATTCATTTGTATGGGCGCCAAAAAATTATCTGACAGTCCATTTTTATACCTTGAGAACTCGTCCTGACTTTCAGATAGAGCTAAAACGATATATTTTAGACATGAATATACGTCTCCCGTAATAAAAATTTACTAATGATGGAGACCTTAATGTTTCTTTAAGACGCTTTAAAGCAAAAAAAAAGAATTGATTTTGTCGCAAACGAAACAGATTTGATGGTACCGCGAATTCGTGGTACGATCAAATCTCGTGGTACCATGAGAATTACTATTCTACTTATTACTAAAAACGGTCAAACCAGAAATTTTGGAGGATATTCTAATTTTTATCATTTTTAGGATAACAGTAGAAAAATACTCATAATTTTTATTTCAGTTTAGAAGGAAATTTAAAGTATAGCACTGAAGAGAGGGAGAATATAAGAAAATGTTACTCTACTCCGAGTGAAATTATTGTTGATTCTTCTATCCTCATATTGTTATTGACCGACAACCGATCATTTGCTATCGAACGGAAGGCTTGTATAAAGAGGGCGAACGTTTACTCATCAATTCAACATAAAAACCGTTTAAAATTGTTTAATTCAACGATGACTTTAGTGAATCGCAAAACAATGCGATCCATTGTATAAAAGAGTAAACACAGTGTTTATTCGACTATATGTTGAGAATCTATATGTTGAGAATACTTTAACAGTCGAGCTGATAAGTAATCATCTATCTTCTGCGCCTTACGGAAACCCTTTAATATAAACAGTGTTTGTAGTTACACACGTCATTACAAAGATGATTATACTACAATGAAAAGGTTTTCACTGAGGGAAATACCGGGTTTTACATAAGAGTTATAGTTAACCCCATCGTCTCACTTAAAAATTGGTACCCAGGCTCAAGAATAACAAGTATAACTAGACGTAATAACAAGTCATGACATATTTATTAGGTAAAAATTAGAATTGGTTTCCCGCCGTTGTTATCTTTAAGATAAACATACTCAAAAATCGCCGTGTCAAGTCCATCGAAATGGAGATTACAAATCAGTTTTACCTATACTCTATTCGCCACAAGTATTGACAGAATAATGGATATTACTGCTTTCAGAATATCACTTTTTAGGTATTAAATTCGATACAGTCATAACAAAAATCGGGAAACATAGTCCAAAACAATAATGTAATTTGTCTTTTTTAAAGTTAAAACTTTTTTTGTGTATATCAAGCACAGTTTTGCTATAAAATACGATTAGAAATAAAATAAATGATACGGACAAGGTACTCGCGCAGTAATGTAAATGTATATTAGCATCAGTTAACAACCCACCGGGTTGGTCTAGTGGTTAACGCGTCTTCCCAAATCAGCTGATTTGGAAGTCGAGAGTTCCAGCGTTCAAGTCCTAGTAAAGCCAGATATTTTTACACGGATTTGAATACTAGATCGTGGATACCGGTGTTCTTTGGTGGTTGGGTTTCAATTAACCACACATCTCAGGAATGGTCGAACTGAGAATGTACAAGACTACACTTCATTTACACTCATACATATCATCCTCATTCATCCTCTGAAGAATTATCTAAACGGTAGTTACCGGAGGCTAAACAGGAAAAAAAAGAAAAAGCATCAGTTAACGGCATATTCAATCATTCATATGTCATTTATAGGGAAATTTACAAAAATAAATTTCTTATCAGTTGATCTCTGTTAAAGGACTGTTACGTACAAATAATTTAATATTTTTGTAAAATTAATTTATCAATAAATTGTTGAGCAATTTTTACGATCAGATGAATAAACTATTTTTTAGTCTTTTTCGACTAACGTAGCTATCGATGAAGTTCATCGAGGCCCGTGTTGAGGAAAATTAAAAACATAATGTATGTTTTACCTATATGTAAGTACAAAGTTATGTTTTTTAATAATAATATCTTTATGTTAGAGAAATTAAAAAGGAATTCTGAACAGCCTGTTTAGTATACACTGTTTCATAAGTTTTTATCAGCTGATAAGAGGCTCCAGTCGGAGTTACTTTAATTAAAAATGCTGATGTTCTCAATAAACCCAGTCCCTATGGTGAACAAAATGGCGTTATTTGTTACACTAAACACCACTGGCATTTTGGTGAGCGTAACGTACTTTTAAGAATGCTTATTCTTATTGAAATATTAGTATAGTATTACAATATATATGTATGTAATAATATATATATATATATATATATATATATATATATTGTATAAATAATTTATTATATTAATATTATTTGATTATTAATTTCATATATAAATATATATATATATATATAAAAGTACGTATGTACAATATAATAAACCACATACAGAGTGCCATTATTAAGAGTTACATTTTATGATGGTTAGTTCATTTCTACGTCTGAAATTGAAAAGAGGAACTCAGGTACAGAGCCGCCAGGTAACGGTGAGCTACAATTTTTTTGAACTCCAAACAAGGAATTTAACCTAAATTCTATGATTTAATTAAAATGTTTAATTTTTCAAAGTTTTGTCATCTGAAAGGATTTTTTTTTAAAATAGAAAAAGAATTATCGTGTACGTAATAATAATAATAATGATATTCCGTACTCTGCGGAAAACAAAACAACTAACGTTGATAATGCTGATCAATATACTAATTTTAAATTTTTAATCGAAAATCAAGACGTAATTAAAATTTTTTTTCAAATATACATTATTTTAAAATAATGGAAGAAGTAATAAATAACATTCAGGCGCTTCTCGTTTTTATACGAATAGAATTAATAAAATAAAAAGGAAATTAAAAATTATTACGTTGTAAAATTGAATTTATAACAAGAGATAAGTGAGGTAATTAATTATTTATACTTACACAAATTTATTAATATTTTACATTTCATTACGAGATTAAATGAACCTTCTACAAAATAATAATCTTATAAATAATGAAAAAAGAAGTGTTGAAGTGATTTATGTTTGTGTTTAATTAATCAGTTGAAGGCTAAATGCAATTTAGTAACCTTGCTTTCAGAATTTTTCCACTACATTAAAAAGAAAAAAATTAAAAGAAAATTTCATACTCTAATTCATAAAATATGAAGAAAAATATACAAGGTTATAAAAATAATGATGGGATTATGAAAATTAATTAAATAAAATATATATATATATATATATATATATATATATATATATATATATATAAAATCCCTTTCAACACGCCGGAAGGCGGAGGTAGATTTCACCGGTGCTAAGTAGGGGATAAAAAAGATTTCCACCTTAAAGTTAAGAAAAACCCCAAATTTACTCAATACGACAATGGTTGCATGTTAAAAAAAGTTTCACATGTTTAGCATAAGAAAAGCCCCATCATCTTACAATTCCAGCAACATTTTAGTCATTCTTGCCGTAAGGGTTGGTCATATCAAAAATTGTTTCAGACAAAAGTTTTGGCAATGTTTAGAGGACAACAACCACTTTAAACCGATTCAATACTATGCCTATTAAGGGAGGTGTGATTTTTTTTTGTCTTCGAAACTCCATTTTTCCACCCCCTGGGCCAGTGGTTGGTGACATTAATAAATTTACTTAGATAAGTTTTAGGCCCTTATCCAAAGAATAGTATGAACTTTAAACGAATTCGATATTTTTCTTAATAAGAAAGTTATAGCGATGTTTTGTTTTTTATTTTGGTCATGCCTTGCAGTAAGGGTTGGTTATATCAAAAATTATTACAGAAAAAAGTTTTAGGTTATGTTTAGAGGGCTAACGACTATTTTAAACCGATTCGATACTGTGTTTATTAAGGAGGTATGATTTTTTATGTCTTCAAAATCCCATCTTTTCTACCCCCTGGGCCAATGGTTGGTGATATCAAAAACTTTACTTACATAAATTTTATGCCCTTATCCAAATAATAACAGCATTTTAAAAAGAATTCGATATTTTACTTAATAAGAAAGTTATAGCAATATTTTGTTTTTTTCGAAAAAGCCACCCCTCCATTTCCACCCCCTTGGTCCGATTTTGGCCGTTAACGAACTCGACCGAGATTTTGGGACGAATTATTTTTAAGGAAAAATTAGAAAGTGATTGGCGAAAAATTACGGAAGTTATCGTGTCCACAATAAAGTGAAATATATATATATACTTTTAAGCTGACGGTGATTTTGGGTCTGCGGGATGTGAAACGCGAAGATATTTCAGATTTTCCGGAAGTCGAATTATGGTACCCATTATAATAGGTAGCTTTGTTATGAAATCTATCTAAAAACGAAACTTAATCCTATTTGGTAATTAATTAAACTATTCATCGCGATCATTTATTTTAGAAAATCAATAAATTTCAATTTATAATCCATTAACGACTCGGTAAGTGTTCAAACGAATTAATTTTCTTTTTCTGTCATACTTGATCTGTAATAAATTAATCGTGCCGTAATTTGCAGATGTTTAATAACGAATTTCATAATCACCATAAAAAGAATCGAAAGCTGGCCGTACATTTTCTTATTCTAAGAAAGATTTTAAGACATTTTTGTTCAACGTATTGACATAAGATTAACGACGCAATGTAGCCGATCATCGGTCAGGATTATATTCTATCTATTGTTGTCATTTGACTGAACGTGGTGGAGGGGAAACGACGCTGATTGCTATCGGTATATATTAAAATCGTACTATGGTGTTGTTCCAAGGTTGTTACTGTCCGTAGAATTACCGAAACAACATACGAGTACGCATTCGTTTTTCGTGCAGTATCTCGCTAAGGCAGGCCTATAGGTGGTTCATCGATTATTCTACCGTAAACACTTTTCCCTTCTCATGATGGTACAGTGTGCGTACTGGCAGCTCTGTACACCCGCACTTATCAACATCAATCCCCCTTTCTAAAATATATGAAGTATAAAAAGAGTGAATATATAGATATTTATTCGAACTTTATTCCCATCAAATATAATTTTTTTCGTTTTATTATAAAACACGAAGAAAAACTATCGTTATGGTACGGATAACAACAGAATACATCGAAAGTAATTTTAAGATATTTGTATAAAGCGTAACTTTTCACGCAACGATATGTAGAAAACGGGAGATCAAAAAAGTTCTTTAGTTTTCAGATATGTCAAATATAAAAGTAAGATAATTTAAAATATGAAGAAATATTAAAATAAATCAGATATAATTATTTCGTAGCATAATCTTGTACAAATAATACTACTCGCGTTAATAGATTAAAGAAGTTAATAAGATGGGAAATAAAAAAGGGAGACAGTCTAGAATAAGAGAACAGCTAAAAACTGAAAATGTAAGATATTTTAGTATGTTAAGATTAAAATATTAGTACACAATAAAAGAAAATGAATAAGTGAACCAAACTAGTCAAATTTAATTGACGACAAATATTTATTCTTATACTACGTATAAGGCGTCTATATAACAGATGTAGTCAGGTCTATCACGTCTAATTATCAATAAACTTGAAACAAAAAAAAAAAAAGAAAAGAATATATGTTTTTAAGACAAAACATTCGCGGATAGATCGAGCTTTCAAATCAGCTGATTTGGAAGTCGAGAGTTCCAGCGTTCAAGTCCTAGTAAAGCCAGTTATTTTCACACGGATTTGAATACTAGATCGTGGATACCGGTGTTCTTTGGCGGTTGTGTTTCAATTAACCGCACATCTCAGGAACGGTCGAATTGAGAATGTACAAGATTACATTTCATTTACACTCATACATATCATCCTCATTCACCTTCTGAAGTATTATCTCAACGGTAGTTATCGGAGGGTAAACAGGAAAAAGAAAGAAAGGATAGATCGAGCTAATACATTTAAAAGTAATTTTGACAATGAGAAGCAAGAAAAATTATTTTGGCTAGCCGCATAGTTCCCTGGTACGCAATATAATCATTCCCAATCTTCTGTACGCTGGAGAAGCAATGATAAGTCAGAGAAATAAATCGATTCATTTATTGCATTTGATTTTTTCTGCACGATGCATAGTGCGAGCATGCTGCGACTGTCTTTCCCCTTCTATTAATACCACCTCGTGTATATTTTTTTCAAAGAAAAAGCGAGCTTTTTAGGTATGCGTTTCGCATATCTAAATAATAAATTCATTCGACGTTTAAAAAGTAAATGCTTCTTAAGAGCGACATAATTATTCACAAATATTATTAATTACATTCAACTACACAACTATTATATACAAAATATTGAACTATACAACGCAAATTAATATTAAATTCAGCTAAGTTTAAGTTTAAATTTAATCCGACCGAAACTTCTAACAACAACTCTCTTCTTTAGCTTGCATAAACTACTCTATTAATACACAGTTATACAACAAAATAATACTGGATACACCGACGCAAAAAAGACCAAACTCACGAGTATTAAACTATTTAATATAAATCAACCACCCGGGTATCATTATTATTTTGTAAATAACAAAAATCCCTCCAGCAAAAAAAAACCGTATAATATAAACACTAAAGAATTATAAAACAAGTGCCATAATTTTAAATTCTAATATAATTCAACATTCATCAGTTATAATAATATATATTACCTAAAATATTTATTCAACTTTTAATTAATTTTTGATAAGTCCATTCCAATGTTTTGATACCATGATTGGCTGAACTACCGTACGTTTTCTTTAGATTATTTCAGACCTACAATCTTATTTTTTAAAAAAAATATATATTTGATCATATAAACATAGATTCATTTATATTTGGGGCACTATATCACTGTCGATGATTTTAAAGCTTAATAATTCTTTACACAATAATGGTAAAAGTCTTATCTTACTCGCGCTGTTAATATATCACTTTTATATTAACTTATACAATTTCATTTCATTATAGAAATTCTTCTTCTTCGAAAAAAAATACGTATAACAAAAAAAAAGTGTTCATATTTTACTTCCTTTTTACTCGACCCTTTGAATACAAAAAAAAAAAATCCATATTAACTGCTTAGTAACCTGTCTTTTCCTATTTTCCTAATCGATTTTGGACATTTTTGGACCAATGGTGATCTAGTTATCGATTGTTTTCCAAGAAGCAGGTATAAAAAAAAATCAACTGTTCCATCATTTGGTTTGATAGATCAAGGGAAATCATGATAAAGCTTATAAAATACAATTTTAGGAGTCTCAAATCACAATTTTAAAGTAAAAAAGAAAAAAAACACAAAAAGTCCAGTAGTATTTATTTAAAATACGAAAACAACAATATTAAGGTAAATACCCGATATAAAAAATAACTAAAGAATATATCACAATTCAAAAGGCGTTAATGAAAATTATTTGAGCGCATATTTGATTACATTTTGAAGGGAACAGAAAAATCAAGGTTTTTAAAATACTCTTATTTTAAAATAAAATTATAAAATTTAGGAAAAAATGATTTATAAAGTGATTCCTAAAAGAAAAAAAAAATTAAAAGAGAATTGTTTAAAAATATTGAAAAAATAAAGTATAACTTTTATGAAAGTAATGAAAAAAATTGCTTCTAATTTTGGGTACGAAATACAATACAGGCGCCAAAGTTATTTTAATTGATAAAGAACAATGCAAAACAAGTTTTTTTAAATAATAAAAATTAAAGAGTTCAGAAAAAAAAAACAGAAACTATAGTTTTTAAAGGTGGGGAATAAATTTTAAGATAAATAAAAAAAAAAAAAAAATATATATATAGGTTAAGTTTGACAAATTTGCATAAGTAAAGGTTTTTTCTAAATCAAACTCCCCTTTCAATAAGGAATAAAATTAAGAAAAAGAATATTTTCAAAAAACATTTTCTGTACTTTAGGTCGCGGTTTATAATTTAAAAAAATTGTAGACGTTTCTTGCTAGCTCTATATATACGAGTACATAGATAAAATATACTTTCAAAAATCTTTTGAAAAATATATAAACCTAAGGGATATAAAGCAAAAGAACAAAAAACATATATTCCAATTTTAAAAGAGGGGTTGATTTAAAAAAAAACAATTTTTTTTTAATATTTATATATGCATTGTATTTGCTCTAACAAAGTATCCTCTAAAATGTTCTGAAGGAGATTGGAATTGATTTTTCGCGATAAAACGTCACCTCAACGAATTTTAGAAATAAAATAATCAATATCGCATATGTGAAAATATTTGAGCCAAATTTGTAGAAAAATCAGTTGGTTCGGTCCTGAGTTATTTATAACTCGTATGTAGTATTTATGAGTATTTATAACCGTATGTCGTACGGTTTTGGCCGTATACGGCCAAAAACCGTACGACATACATATCGACATAGATGTCTTTTAATCTACATGCACTAATTGGACCCTAAAACGTAAAGATTTGTAAAAAACCCCGATACCCTATTTTTGACACGATCACCATACTTCCTCCTTTAATATAGGTATTCTGTCTATATTCGCCTGGAAAGTAAATAGTGAATATTTTTTTTTGACAAAGACTAGATTTATAAACATATTAATAATAAATTAACTTTTTGATTTTCTAAATGTCGATTTTTATTAAACGTTTAATGGGAGGAGAGAAGTAAAACAATTGTGTTCTTTAAATATGAAAATCGACTTAAATATTGTATATACATATAATCCTAAAACTAAAATTCCATTATGTATAATCGTACACATATGCGTACACAATGCCTAAATGCAAATTGAAGCGATGCTTCACAGGATGACATTTTCAAGTAAAAGGGTTAACTAATTATATCTACACATATACACACAATCGTGTATGTATACATAAAAACGCATAATCGTTCACGCCATTACATTGTACGTTAAATGAATACACAATAACGTGATAACTAAAACGGTAACCCATCTGAGTACAGTGTACAGAACACAATAAAACGTTACAATAGACCGAATGCATGCATTGTAATAAATGTGTTCGGTGTCATAGGTCGATCAAGAAGAAGCGGAGGGGTTAACGGGGTTAAAATACACTTAGGGGGTGGTTAATAAATAAGGATGGAGATAGTCACCGCATACAATATGCATGTAGCTGTGGCCTACTATATAGTACCGACTGGAGACAGTAATCAATCAATGTGGGTTCTAAAATGGAACCTACTCTCTCTCACTTTCCTTCCCCCTTTCTACATATGTTTACATACACACACACATACATATATATATACATACATATATATGTTGAACTTAATGAATGTGCTATACAACCGCTACTATTACTAAGCTATCGGTGAGAGAGAGAGAGAGAGGAAGAGAGAGAGAGAAAATAAGAGACGAAAGTAATTAGGGTTAAACGAGGGAGAGATGCAAATGAGAGTGATAAGTCGAAGTAGAGGGGGACGGGCTATTTAGTATTTGGTTAGTAGATTAAGTACAACAACATTATAGGATAGAGTAAGAGGAGAATAATGTGATAATGTTTCCATTAAATGCATTCACATGCATAAATTACCGATAAAACACAAATCAATTTACTCACTGTGCGTCCCGACCTCCTCTAATTCTTTTCCAATCGCACTAAAACATTTTCTTACTTTATTATATTGTAAACTTTCTGGTTTTCTCTCGAATTCGAATTTAATACGTATTTTGGTTTAAAACATTTATCGCAATATAATTAATTCGGTTTCGGTTTCAGAAGACGAATCGGCAGACGATTAGAATTATATTTAAAGAAAAAAAACTAGTTATATGTTTAATATAGTTAAACGAAAGAAATTACTGGTTGAAGAGGAAATAAAATCTTACACATCTAAAGGCTATAAGTTAACTAAGAGCTGGAGGGATGAAGGAAAATAAATTTTATACAGATTATTTGATGAGACAAACCGTAACGTTTATCCAAACGAGGCCATACGGTTTACGTTGTACTAGACACTGAGTATTATAAAGAGTGGTACAGTCGTTTTTACTACACGTACATCATTAGATTACGTCTTAAATTATGTTGTTGAACAAAACATGCCCACAAGAATTATTTTCTACTACATCTTTATTTCTCATGTGAAATCGATTTACGCGTTACGCCTAATTGTTATTTTATTTTAATTGGTTTATATATATAAAACATTTTAAAACAACGCGCTGATAATGTATCTATATTAAGAAATAAAAAATATAACTGTATGTAATTATTGAGCGGTGTTTCTTAAAATAACAATAATTACTGGATAATAAATAATACTCGTGGCCTTAGCCTCTATAATCGGTTTAATTTACCAATCAGCCGGTTTGCCAGCTAGTTTTATTTTTTGTTGACACAGTTAAATACGTATTTACAATCTTCCCCTCGGAACAATGAATAGATTTGTGGAACGTCTATAATCGACTTGAACGAGAGTAAACCCGACAGCAATTAACTTCTCTGTTTCGTTTTTTTGTGGAACAGTTGCCGATGGATGA
Organism: Lycorma delicatula; assembly: GCF_047948215.1. Classification (NCBI taxonomy): domain Eukaryota; kingdom Metazoa; phylum Arthropoda; class Insecta; order Hemiptera; family Fulgoridae; genus Lycorma; species Lycorma delicatula. Next base: position 215,444,437 of record NC_134458.1, on the reverse strand, counting down.
TGAAATAAATTTTTTACCACCCAGTACAGATGGACTTTTCTATGTCTGCGCACATCCTCACTACATTATTTACGTACTAATGTAGTTACAAAATATCATAGTAAAGGATACATACAATACAAATAGTGCAGGTTATATACAATCGTCAAAACATCACGGTTTATAGTAACAGCCGCTTAATCTGACTTCTTCTATCTTACCCTGATGTTAATTTTTCTATTTATTTAATATCTATTCATTTTAAAACGAGTAGATATATCAAAACATTTTAAAATGCTTTCTTTTCACAATATGCAATATACAGGCTGAAATTTGGTATAGAAAACAACACCCATGGGAAATACATGAAACCGTAAAAGCATCAGACATTTAACTTACAGTTACTTATGGTTTCTTACTATTTTTACTAATTTACTTTATTATCAATTTTTTATAAAAAAAAAAAATATATATTCCCTGTATAATTCACAACATTGTGTGTTCATTCCATAACTGAGAGAAAAAAAAAAAATAGTTCGTAATTAATATTTTAATCTTCGATAATCCCCATATGACAATAATTATTAAAAAAATATCGATATTACATATGTAATTTAATAATGGTAACAGATGAATTTGATATTTATTTAAAAATAATTTTTTATTCAGAAAAAAAGCAGTCTCTTCGCACGGAATGAAATGAAATGATGAGAATGAAATTTTATAAAATAAATTGTTTTTGTTCAAAAGTGGGAAAAAAAAGCTATCCTATCCTACATTTTCATATGTTTATTTATTTTTTAATTATTAATTTACAACAGTAACCCTGAAGGCTTGGCCGTGGTAATATATATTTTGTAACATATTAAAAATACTATTCATTAAATCATCTTTTATCACAGAAAACATGCACTCATTTAGAATTAAAATAGAACCAGCATTAACTAATTAAAAACATAGTATTATATAAAAACCTGTAAGAATATCCACGTGTTTGTATCTGCTCACGTTCATTTAAAACAATCGAAGTTGGGGGTAAAAGAATGATAATTGTATTCATATATCTACAAAATAATTTTAAAAATGTTTACGGGAAATTTATCTATTTAACTCCATAATAAGACGAGCTGTACAGTCTAAACCGAAAGATATCGTATGCAATACTTTGCATAATAATTTTTAAAATATACCTTTTTTAGTCTAATTTGTATTTTTGGTGAAAACAATTATTTTATAAACTCAGATGGCCTATAATCAAATATCAAAGTTTTATTAATTCATTTTTTCTTACACATTTATTAATTCTCAATGTAGCATCGTATTACAGAGCACAATATCTACATGATACACAAAATTATTAAATATAGACGTGAAATGGTACATAAATAAAACTAAAACTCATTAATTTTTTACTGACAAAATTTTGAAAAAATTAAAAGGAAAATAATATTATAACGAAGAAAAATTTTACGCTGAAAAGGTATTTAAGAATTAAAGAAATTTCAAACTGCCAATAGAGATGATTTCTGCCCGTCAACTTCTTCGATTTTCTAATAAAGATTAGTATACGCATATTTTTCTATCACCTGATTAATTAATTCTAGTGAACAGTTTATCTGGTGTTCAATATTGAGTATATTCTTTTGTAAAATCTCGAAGGAAATTTTTATATCAGATTGTAATGCACGGTATAGTTAGCAACATAATAAAGAAATTTTATGCGGTGAAATTCTGGCCGGAAGGTTTGGATGATTTTTGTGAACGCAATCAAATTTTGAACGCTGAATATTCAAATAGGATTAAGAAAAGATTTTTACAGCAATAAATTTTGTTTTAGCTAAATGAGTGATTTGAAATAAATAACTGTAAAACCGAGTTATTCCTGAATTTAAGATAAGACGTTTTATATTACAGATACATTACAGATAAAGATCAAGCGATGTTGTCTATATCAGAAAAATTTATAATAATGATTATAATGGTTCTGCGATAGGTGAACGGAAATGAAAGATAAAGCGATGTTATAGAAACCTTTACTGCAACAAAATCGCGTATTAATTCAAAACCTTATTATATTTTATACATTTTAAGTTATAATATTATTAGTCACGTTCTGCAAGAGATAGTTTATTATTTCCCACCAAACGTTTATTAATTAAAAGATAGCCCTTTTTTCTTTCACTTTTCAAAATCGAGCGTAAAATATACAAGCTAATCTGTACATTATAAAGAACGAATTATTTTCATCATATTTTTGCGTTTCATATAAAACTGAAACAAAACCTAGGATATAAATACGTAATCATTACGTAACGTTAGCTTATTATATGCAAGTCCACGCATGTGATAAGTTTGGACATATATCTCTGTTCTCAACAATTTCATTACACCTGATAGTTTCTGTAGGATTTCTAGCTTTGAAGATCAAACTTCAACTGTTTGATATAACCGGATTAGGTTATCGCAGCTTAGTGAAACAATAACTGAATGCAATTTGGCAGGGATAATGGTTAGCCGATGCTCACAAATTAACTTAAAGAAACTGTTTAAATAAATAAATCCTTTTTGTCAACCTGGGACTGTTTATCGGAAGAATTAGATTTTAACAAAACTAGTTTATACCACTAGAATAAACTAAATTAAAATACTAACAGCAATCTCTTAATACAACTGGTACACATAAACTTAAAATATTGCACAGTGTCATCCCTTCTTGACAAAAAATAAATTTTGCGATTTATTAGCTCAGAGTGTACTTTATCATAAAAAATTAATATGATAAAATTAAATTCCGCAAAATTTGCTACAACCTTCACAAAAAAAAAAAAAAAAAAAAAAAAAAAAAACGTTTTCAACGGAAGTTTCAACTGTCGTTGCTGCTAAGATTTTTGTTACTTATTTGAAGAGGATGCATGTAGCAAACGATCTCACGATATAAAACTGAAAGAGAATTATGCATGAAATATATTTTGTCTGAAATATTTAAAAAAAATGTTAAACGCGACTCAACTCACCTTGTTGGAGAATATTATTTATTTTTGTTATTTGAAAGCTCACGATATAGGTACTTTAGTTTTAGTACTAAAGAAAAAAAATTCTTTTCAAATGAGGAATGTGAATTACACACTTTTTACCGACTTTTCGAAGAAAAGTACGGTATTACTTTCGGTCGCACGGTGGGATTGGGGGATGAAATTGAATTTTCTTTTCGTTTTGAGGTATAAATAGAACGAAAATACCATCGACTTAAAATGTATTTCCTTATATATATATATATATATATATATATATATATATAAAGGCGTTTGTATAAAATTTCTGGTCGAAAACCTCCTAACTTCTAGATCGATTTCATTGAAATTTAGATATGATGTAGAAGTATATCTGAAGTTGTGCATAGGAAAATTTGGTGATGATTGGTCGAGTCGAATTACGCTCAATTTAAGATCGAAAAAACTTGAGATTATGTTGACTGTGTAGCGGTGTATTTTTCATACGCGCTTATGCAGCGAATTGCAGAGGTGAGCGAGTTGAAACATGATGCTTGTATGTAGGGTCACTGGTTAATAGAACGTATGTAGTGCGTGTTGCGTTGTACTGATTGCGAAATAGTTAGGGCGTCGGAAACGAAAATTCGGTCTTCTAGCGCAAAACTGCACAAGAGTTTTTTAAATTTACTGGAATGTTTTTACGACTATCCTAAGATGTATTTTGGCGAGATTTTTTAAGCAAAAAATATTTAAACAGCAAGTTAATAATTTTTATAAGAAACTACATCATAACTCCACACGCGGCTCAATCAAATCTCTTAAGGGAACCTTTTTTTGTTGTAAATTATTCGTTGTTATGTATTTCATGATATGTTAGGATGAGATATGAAGTGAGAAGTCACTTCATCTCATCACTGAGAAGTTACAGGAATTAGATTCACGATTCACTTTAAAGCCTGTTCTTTTCATAATTAAATAATTAATGTTCAATAACTTAAAAAGAATCCATATCATTTATCTCATTATTTCACACTCGCATACGATATCATGTAAAATATCCAGTTTTAAAAGATATTTAACAGTTCAATCTAAACGTGTTCTAATTTTTAATCAAATCTAAACCGTTTAAGAGCATTAAATATAACAGTCAAACAACCACGAAAAAAGTTAGCGTTTAAAAAAATTATAAATCGCTTTGTATTTTTACAAAAGAGAATCAAGTCAACATCGATAATAATTTATTACAAACACTGTTCCTTTACGAATGAATTCACGCTTGAGAAAAATTGAACTAGCAATTCGAAAGTTAAATAAAGTAAATCTTTTTACGCTTTACAAATAATTGCTACAATATGAAATTCGCAATTACATTATTAGTATTTAGCTGTGATTGTTCTCGCAACCTAAAATTATTAAATATGTGTTTAGATATAACAAAGTGAACAATCAACGACAACATCCCTTCCCAGTCGTTCTTGTTTCAGCCATATCGCATCTAAAGGAGAAGAAAAGAGGACTTGCATTTATTCTTCGTTTTTTCAAAGAAATATTTTTATAAGCATATTTTAGGAGTTTTATATTGTATTTAACTACGCTAATTCTGCAACCCTGGCGAAAAGTTTAAAAATTGAAGGAGATAAATGCGGCCGACAATATTTAAAGCGAAGAAAGCGTTTATTATACGCCAATTATATTTTTTAAATGCTATTAACTTGAATCTGTTATTAAATTATATTTTCTATTAGTCGTACAAGTTATATTTGCCAAGTATGCCAAATCTTTATTTATAAACAAATGTCGATTTAATAACTAGAATATGTCACTTATTAGTATTTTTATTTTGTTTTTTGATTAGTATAATGTTCAAAATATAAAATTTTTTGAAAAATAATAATTTTAATGCTCATAATGATGTGTACAACACATAAAAAGTTATCGCACAAATTACTTAATTTAATATTTAAGGTTAGTAAAATAATGCATCCTTAAATATTTTGTAAACTACTTATTTACCACCCGCTACTTACTAAATAAGTTATTTTTAATATATAAAAATTAAAGTTATTTTAAAATAAAATAATAACATTTAAAGTTATTTAATATAATTCATTAAATAAGTTACTAAATATAAGTTATTAAAAACAGCTGTACCTCGAGAAAAAGTTTTTAAAAACGTTTTAAACTTCTGATCCCTTTGCACAACAAGACTTAAACTTCGGTAACACACTAAAAACATAAGCGAGAATTGGTTTATTGAAGGAAATAACTTTTCTATCGATAAATGAGAAAATGTAGTAAAAATCTGGAACCTTTTTTAAATAAATGCTGGAAAGTATAGTTGCGTTTATTACGAGTACGGTAGAAAATGTTTTTTACCAGTAAGTCGAATTTTTGTGACTTCTAAACGACAAGATATGTAAAGCCAAACGGTTTAATGTAATGAATAAAACCAAAATACAGCCTTGTTTAAGTCAAGTTCCATATTTGTTTTTGTGCTCCACAAACTACAAAATATTTCAAATTAAAAATTATAAATTACAAAAAATAACATTTCAAACAATTTTCTTATAAAAAAACTTTTTTGAGGAACTTAAGACCGTGCGTTCACTTCCAAATATTTATTTATTGTAGTGAATAGCGGGCATTTCCCACAAAGCATTTCAAACCATAAGACTTGTACTTTCTCGAAAACTTAACTCTCCTGTTTCGAATTCTAACTAGAACCTTTTCACTGGCATACGAATACTCCTTCAAGTAAATGATAATTACAGATAAATGAAGAAACACTAATTCAAGTTATTTAAAATAAATCATCCTTAGAAGAAGATAATATCATTACAATAAATTAATCAAATATGAATTAAAGGCTTGAGAAAAATAAATTAAATTTTTTTATAATTATTAAAATATAATTTTTTGATATTATTTACGTAATAAGCACATGTCTAAAATAATACAAATGAAAGGTGTTTTATTTATTTAACGGTATCGATAACCCACCCATTTTTTGTTCAAATTGTTTAATCTTAAACCTCTTTCTGTATTTCTCTTAACAGAAAAGTTATTTTCCAAAGTACAAACAAAGCAGTCTCTCTCTCTCTCTCTCTCTTAATAAAAAATAATAAAAAAATAGAGCTGGAAATCTATCTTGGATTTTTAAAAAGAAAGTGAAATTTTCTCAGATTTAAAAAAAATCACCGTCTGAAGATTAGCGAAGCTTAAAAGTATCAGTAGAAAAAAAGAAAATTAATATTACAAACAGAAAACCTCAGAAATATAAGGAAAATAATTATTTTTAGCGAATAAAATTAAATTAAAGACAACGTTTTCAATGATGAAATAAAAATGACGATAGCTAAATAAATATACGAGTATGATACCTTTGTAAGGCAAATGAAATTAATTGGTTCTAATGATAATACGTGGAAACAGCTTTGACGAATCTGGTAGCCAGTTGGTGCACAAATGCTGTTCATAACGTTTATTTTATTATTCCTAAATATATATATATAATTTTTTTTTAATTTACATATTAACATACATCTTTTGAAAGCAGAATGATTATGAAATCACTATACGCTCTATAAGTATCTGTACATGCGTGTCGAATTTAGAAATTACTTAATTAAATGGTTTGTGTATGATTTTTGATGAATATACTATATAAGCACAAAAATATCATTTCACAAGTTTAACTGAACAAAATAAAGACGAACTGCTTTAGAAGGAAAATATTTATCTGTAAATAAATAATTTATATAAAAAAAGCATACGATGCAAGATTTAAAAAAGATGTGTCGGCAACTAAAAACGAAATAGGATGAAGATGCAGCTAGAATTTGAATGAAAAAAAGAAACCGGTTATCATTATTAATTCTAAGCTGGTCGGACACAAACAGGAAATACCGAAAAGGATAACTGAAGAGTCGTTTAAAAATCAGAGGGGATAAAAATTGGTGTCTGTTGTAGAAAAGAGCAGGATGTCACAATAGGACACGATCAGCAGTAATTCTTTACAGATATCTTCTTGAAATGTAATAATGTACGAGTTAATACAAATAAATATAAGAGAGATACAATTATTTGAAAGATTTATAAAGCGAATATTAAGAAAATAGACAGATTATAATTTTTTATCGGATCGTGTGTTAGAAAGATAAATGAAACGAGTAGGAAATTAAGATTAACAAAGAAACTTCACGTTCTAGCTTATTTGTATTGTCAATAAAATATCGATAAAATAAATCAACCTAATTTTTATTATGAAAGGTGAGGAAGAAAAATGGTGTAATTCTCTAATCCGAAAGTGGTTATAGGGGTTTCACAAATTCTAAACGAACATATTGTAACAAGACCGGTAGAGCTGACCTGTGTAACAGATTCCTATCAATTAAGAAGAAAGTAGTAGAAAATATAATAATGGGAGGAATCGAGAAAGGGACTAAAAGAAACCCTTTTAGTACAGTTAACAGGTCCGTTTGACAAACGTCTTTTGTAAAACTGGCCGCTGACACACCAAGCAGATGTTCTTCGGTGAGAAGAAATACCGGACCAAGATTTTGAATTTCATGAGAAGATGTGAAGGCGGTCGATCGTTCTCACGCTCAACTGGGATCTGATTCGGCAGGTAAAGAAGATAGGAGTATAAATACTCCGGGGAACACCAGTTGAGATTAGTTCTGCGAAATGAGTCTAGGCGAGACGTTGTGATGTCAGTCTGCGGGATATAAATTCTGCAAAATCAGTCCACGCGAGAGGTTATGATGTCAGTCAGCGAGAGTATTCTGCGAGGAGTTCAGTGAAGGAGCGAATTTTTTGGCGTACATGTTCAGCGCGATTAAGGTGACGTCACAAGTAATTCCAGTGTGGACAGTTCACGAAAACAAGAAATGGTTCGGTGAGTTACTGTAAGACTATAAGTGAAAGAAATAATGTACTAAATTTCATTCGTAAATTTTTAGGATAGTTTTATTTGGGAACAGCAAAGGTATTTGCCGTAAAAGAACTTTACACTTGTCTTATCCATTGTATTATTGTTGTTAATACAAGAGTGGTGGTTAAAAGTGTTAAGACTAGCGGTCATGCTAATGCATTTTGTCAATGGGACTGAATTCTGGTTTGCATTATTTATCTACCTGTGAATAAATCCTGACGATTACTTTAAATTCTGTTTTGTAGGTAATCTCTCTTTATTATTATTATTATTATTATTATTATTACTGTAGTTGTTGAGGTTGTGATTACTACGATCGTTATTAATTTGTTATTGTCATTATTCTAATTATTATTTTGAGTTGTTTACTATCGTCGTTTATTATTATTATTATTATTAGCATTTTCATTATTATTGATTTGTCTGTTTTACTTATGTTCTTTAACTAATAAATTGTAATTATATAAACATTTTCAATTGTCAGTATCTCAATATCCTGATCTAGCCGCGAACACGCGACAATATATACCTAGTTGTCTGCCCTGAAGCAAATCCGTGCACCATATTCGTTTCCCTTCTTTTCTATTTTCAGCTACAATTTTAAAATTGTAATAATTCCGATTCCCTTTCAGGTCGTTTCTAATTTTTTAATCTTTTTCGGCCTTGTAGTACTTTTTTAATCAATTCTTGTTCTCCTATTTTGATATATCCCAAACAGATAGCTTTCCTATTCCGGATTCTTTTGAGTAATTTGTTATTATCTTTTACCCGTCTCTTTTTTTTATTTTTCATGTTGTCTATCCATTAGATAATAAAAAATAACGTGAAAAACGTTTTTATTGGTATTTATTTAAGTAGTATATAATAATATCCACTGGTACTGTACCGCTAAAGGTTAACGATTTTAGCATGGATCCGATCAGAGTTAAGCAAAAAAAAAAACAAAAAAATACAATGAGCACAATCAGGAATCAAGGATAAATGAACAAAGAGAGATAATGAGTGAAGTCAATCTTCCTAAAAAAAGTCAATCTACAAAGTCTCATCTTAAAGAGTACCGTTACATACATATAATGTAAAGGAAAGTTCACTCCGGATTTCAATGTAGGCGTATAACCTTCCTGCCTGTGCTGTGAGATATTAGACACGGCTACCCACACATACCCAAATCAAAATCAGCTGATAAGTTTGAAGTTTTGGTGTTTTCTTAGTTGACGTGTTACAAGAAACTCTGGTCAGTTAAGCCGTTTATAAAAAATACCCAACTTTACAGCCGGTTGTACATCTCAGCCAAGAATTATCTTAATTGAGTAAAGCGTATGGAAAGAACTTTACGTTGGCCCGATACCTTAACGATCGTACTCTACAACAATATGAACTAAAATTTATCGGTTATAGTCGTAATTAATACCGAATTCATTTAATTTTCTCTAGTGTTTGACATGTTTTTACATGGATGTCGTGAGGTTAGAGCGATTGGAGATACTCAAACATCTCAAATGAACCGATTTTATTTAAATTATCTGCTCTTTTAGAAGTATAATTCATAGACTACTTAACTCAATATGTATCTTTTAATATTCTGCTAGCTTTCATTTCTTTTTTGGTTTCTCTTTTTAACATCTTTTATCACCGTTTCAAACAATCCTTCTTCTCTCATGATATATTCAGACCAGTTAGTTTCCTATTCTTAGTTATTGTAATTAAACTTTTAATTTTGTTAAATTCCTTCATTATTTTAAAATTTTTCTCATTGTCGGTCCACCAGATACTAAAAAATATTAATAAAAAATGTTTCATTGCTAGGAATTAAAACAGAACTCGACAGTAAAAAATACCTAGCGTACAAAAGTTAATGGAAAACATACTTATCGAAACAATCATACATAAAACAAATAATACTAACAAATATAAAGATCAAAAAACAAAAAATATATCACTTTAACGTAAATAAAGATAAAGAGAAAATAGCTAAAAAATTCATTTTAATATAATATGACCTTCAGAATAACAAAGAAACAAAACAATTTAACAGAGAAAGCAATTCACAAATTAATAAACTGAACTGCTCCAACTACATAAATCTCTACATCGGTCAAACAAGAGGCACCTCAAACAAAGATACAATGAACACCCAAAATCCCTCCATAGTAACATAAAAATCAAATTTGTCTCACCGCACCTATACGATAAATGAACAGACATAGTTCTAATCCAGTATCCTTTTCTACTACATTCTACATACGTGCTTATCTAACCGAGAAGAAAAACTGCAAATAATATCAGCTGAGACTAGGGTAAAAGCTTCAGAACCAATCGATGAGGATGATCGCAACAATTATTTAAGCTTTAATAACGGTTATATTTATAGAATTTGTAAATTTATAAAATTGTTCAGTTCGTCGTTTACATATTTTGATGAGAAACATAAAGATTACAAAAAATTCACAAAACAGTTTAAAGAATAATTTTGTTTTTTACCGTTTAATTTTTTATATTTTACATTCTCGGAAGTTACCTAGTGATATTTTATATAAAAGAAAAATTGCCTTAAAATAACAATCAATTATATTATTCATTTATTTTGTTTTATTTAAAAAGCCAAACTATTTTTAAAAAGTTTAAAATCTTTTCAAAATATATTGAGAACTTTGAAAATAATAATCAATTACATTACTGATTTGTCTTTTTTATTTATACCAAACTAAGAAAAGTTTAATTTCTGTTTTTTTTTTTGTAGTGGGTTGATTTTACGCAACTTGCGACAAACTTATCTATTTTCATAATGCAATTAAAAGATTACAAAAGTTTATAGAACAAAATATATGGAACTCAATTTTATAATCGATAACAATATGAGTAGAAGCCGTTAATTTCTCATAAGTATCTAAAGTATTTCGTAAGATTCCTTTTTTTTTTGAGGATTTTGAGGTCACAGTGGACGACTTTAGTCAACTCTGGTTCGTCTTTCCATTTTTCTTCTTGATTGCTCCCCAATACTTCTTCAGTGTGTCAGATCATGCTTTTTTGAGTTCTCCTGAACAAACCTCGTTGTTGTTTTCTTTTCTTTAATTTTAAATCTAGAGTTTGCTTCTTTTAGTATTTTTATATTGTCAGTTTTCTTTCGTAAATCTTCTATTGTGATTTTTAGTTCTTGCATATCTTGTTTAATTTCGGTGATCCAGGTCGGTGTTTTGGACATTTTCCAGTATTTCTCGACCAGTTTCCTGACGAGCCTGTTCGGTTCTGTTCTTATTATGTGTCCAAAAAAGAGATTCTTTTCTTTCTAAAGTAGTCTAGAGCTGGTTCTACGTCTTTACGTATTTCTTGGTTTTGTATGAATTCGCCATTCTCGCCCCCCCCCCCACCAGAAAGTCGTCTTCTATTTATGCATGTTCTTAGAATTCTTCCTTCTGCTCTTTGCATCTCTTCTGAGTAGGAAATGTTGGATCTTAGTTTGAAGAGTATTTCGCTTCCATATGATATTATAGGTCTTATTACAGTTTTGTAATGTTTGAGTTTGGTATCTATTGAGATGCATCTTTTGTTATATGTTGTTTTGGTGGTATTTTGTGCATAACTAAGCTTTTGTGTTCTTTCATTCCAGTTTAGTTTTTCTTTGACGCCATGTGTGATATTTTATCCTAAATATTTAAACAGCTCTACCGTAAGATTCTTTATTATATCTATTCACCGCTTTTATCTTAATTAATTAATCTGTTAATAAAATTATCTTATTTTACCTTCGATAATTGTCATAAATACCATTTTATGGTTAAATTTTTAATTAAAGATCTCAATAATTACTCTGCTTTATTTAAAAGAGATAAATTAAAAACGTTTAAATAAAAATACGAATTTAAATGTAACTGAATTCGATATGAAACGTCTGGCTTATGAATTATTTAACTTATTTGATTAATATTTTAAAATAATGAAAGAGAGAAAAACGATTATAATTACGATTAAAACGAATACGTATATAGAAAAAGAGAAGATAAAATATACATCAAGGAGAAGAGAAATAGAAAACCAGAGATGAGAAATCAAATTATCCTTAAATAAATATTTGATTAAAACTTGAATTCAAATATCTCATGGATGCCTTTTAATCATATAACATAAAAGCAGACGAACTAATTTACATAAAACTCATTGCGATTAAAGTAAAATACACTAAATGTTATGTATAAATATATATATGTGTGTGTAAAATATACACAAACAAAATAGTGGTTGTGTTTAGGCTGACTGTTATCCAATAACATACTATTCAGAATCTATATTGGCACTATTTTAACAAACCGTACAAGTTATTACATTCTAACATATCAAACCGATCATCAAATATTTACTCAACTGCTTGCCTATAATTATTAAAACCTAGCTTCAGAATATTTAACAAAGTTAATCATAATGTTTAGCATAAAGTTTATATAAATATATTTTATTCCAGGGGGAAAGAACATTAATTTGACAGATGAGTTTAAGGTTAAAAATAATTAAAAAAAAAAGAAGATATAAATACTGGTCCCGAAATGTTTATTTTCGAGTTATGAATAACGGAATATTTCATTATGATTTCCGATTCAAAAGAAAAGACCAGCAAAGTATTGCATGACAGATTTTTAATTGTAAAATCTTTTCTGAATTTAGATCCGGAGTCTATAATCTAAAATAAATCTGACAAAAAAGTTGTAATACTTTCCTGGCATTGGTTATTTATTTTATATAGTGGGAAAATAATTATACACTGTGTACGTGAAAAATTCACCTAAGACTTATTTTTTGGGGTGGGGGTAATTTATGATGATGTTTTATCGTAAAACTATCATTATATAAATAAACGAAAAAAAGTATTAAAAATTTAAAAAATCGGTATTTTTTCTGCTCTCTTACCTCCAACTTAGATCGGCTCGCCACCCCCAGAGTAATTGTTTATTTTTTGTCGCTTGCACTACTATAATGCCTAGGAAGACATTATAAAAAAATCGGTTAAAAATATGCAATAAATAAAAAAATAGCTTTTTATAATTTTGGGAAAGGGAAAATTTTAGGGCAAGATTTTTTTAAAAATAAGCATGTACTGAGCTTAATATAAAGTGGGGTTACTTTTGAGAAACTGATCCCCAAAACCCCAATATATCCAGGGGTTGGCCCTGGACATATTGATCCCAAAATTTTACCCATAAATTATTCCATATGCATGAGTGTCTATAAAATTTCATACAAATCCGGTTAATCTAGTTAAAAGTTATTCAACTTCAAATATGCCACACATCAATACGTACGTACGAACATTAACCCCCACTTTTTTCTTTTTTGCGATCCCTGGGTCATAAAACGTCGGGAAATGCAAAAAAAAAAACACATACCCTATTTTTTGACTCATAACATACTTTCCTTCTTGCAGCATAGCTCTAGAGCTATGATACTAGGAAAGTAAAAATTGTAGAAATTTCTTGATAGCTCTAGTATAACTTTCATTATATTTTTGAAAAATATTTAGACAGAAGGGAGATAGTGCAAAAGAAAAAATATATATATTTCAGTTTTAAGAGGTAGGGGTGGTTTTTTTAAAAAAAAAAACAAATTTCGGATCGTTTACGTATGTATTGTAGGTAACAAATTTGCTTTAACAGAGTTTTCTCTAAAATGCCTCTGAAGAAAATCGAAACTGGTTTTTCGCGATATCCTCATCCCTTAACGAATTTGGAAAAAAATGATTATTGTCTCATACATACAAATATTTGAGGCACATTTGAAGAAAATCGGTTGTCAATTTTGAGATATAAGGCCAAAAGCAGTGCGAGACATATGCCTGCAAGCGTACGAACATACATAAATGTTTTTTTGTCTAGATGAACTAGTTGGGCATTAAAACGTAAAGATTTAAAAAAAAAATTAATATGCCATTTTTGACATGATCACCAAACTTTCCCCTTTAATATACTATTCTAGCTACATTCCCCGGAAATGTAAAATGAAGCAAAACTGAGAGATTTGTTAAATTAAGGAGTCAAATATAAGTTTTGTGTGTTTCTGACCTGAAAACTCGAGTTAAATAGATTCCAGAACTGTATCTTTAGTAGTTACAAAAAATTCGAATTAGTAGTTCGATAAAATTGCTGTAAAGTCAAAAGATTTGGAGACGAAAGGACACTTTTTTATGTTTCTTTCGTAAACAAACTTTAATGGCAATAAAAAAACAAAAATTTGTAAAAAAATATTGATGAGATTATTGATGTAAATAAGGCAAATTAAAAAAACGCCCCTCTAACTTCGAGCGAATTACGCGATGAACTGGCAAATTTAAACTCTTCTAGCTTTGGATCTGATGGAATATTATATGTGTTCATACGGGAAATCTCAGATGAAGGTCTCCACCACCTCTTACAACTGTTCAAAACTATCTTGGAGGAAGGAGTGTTTTTGGATATCTGGAGGGAGGCTGCAGTCATCCCTGTGGCTAAGCCCAATCGTGACATCAATTTAGCAGAGAACTACCGTCCGATTGCTTTAACATGCGGCCTTTGCAAGGTGATGGAGAAGATAAGAGACTGAAATGGCATCTGGAAAGAATTAAATTCTTCTCCCAGTGCCAATACGGGCTCAGAGAAAAGAGATATACCGTGGATGACCTAGTATCTATACAGAGGGATGTGTGTGAGGCATTTGCCTCTAAGGAGCACCTCCTTGCAGTGACCTTAGACATTCAAAAGGCCTATTAGTTGGTTTGGAGAGAGAGGATAATACTTGTCATACTACAGAACGGTATTAACGGGTTGAACTTTGAGGCTAATTTTCTGAGCAAACGGGCGATCCGTGTTAGGGCTAACGGGGTACTTTTAAAAGTCATTGAAATTAAAAATGGATCATTACAAAGTGTGATGCTTGTTTTGGTGGCTATTAATGTGGTAGCTGGATGTGATCACTTCGTCGGTAAAAGAAAGTATGTTCGCTGACCATATTACTGTCACCTGTAGAGGCAAGGAAATTGAAACTACTAGGGAAATAATGCAGAATTCGCTGAACTCAGTGCAAAGATAGGCGCAATGTAGTGGTTTCAAATTGTCGGTAACTAAGTCAGGAGAATTATTGTCCTTAAACTCGTATCATCACAAACACATAATTCTGAACACGTATAGAAGCATTGTTCTGTCGAAGCTAGAATACGGGTCTATCCTGTTTGACTTTGCAAGAGAAAAAATTAAGGGCGTACTGGACGCCTTGCACGATACCTGCATTCACATATTAATAGGGGCATCTGCCAGTACCCCTATACCAAGTTTACCGGCGGAATCCTATCAATTCCCATTGCATTACAGGAGGAAATCCTCCTGTAATCAGCAAGTCCCGTCTCTCCAACTGCTCAAGTTAAACGACCAGGCACGCTCGCACTCGACTACACGTGGGAAAGAAGTCCTTACCGCAGTCTTTGAACCTCAGACTGCTTCGCTATTTCCAGGAACTATGCCTGCCTGATACGAGAATTCTCCCAAAGGAAACAGGATGCGGCGCTCCTTGGTTGCGTGCATTTCTAATCGAATATTATTATTATTATTATTATTATTATTATTATAAGATCGAATATTTACCACCTGTAAGTCGTACATGGGACCCACGTTACCAATTTAGCGAAATGACCAAGAACTACAGTGGGTACACTCACATCTATACAGATGGCTCTGTCTCGGCCGACGGATGTGGCTGTTCAATTATACTTCCTGAAACCGAAATAATATATAAGCTTAGTGGATATTCCTTTGTGTTCTTTTGCGAGGCCTACCCAATTTACTCCGCCTTGAGAGTTATCGAGACCCGTAGTGACCACAGCTTCCTGACAATAACCGACTCTATGATTGTACTTGAGAGCTTCAGCTGCAGACGTCCGAATCCATAGTCCAAATAATCTATGATACCCTCTCAAGAATAAATAAAACAGTAGTGTTGGTATGAGTTCCGGGTCATTGCGGCATCCTCAGAAACGAACGGGCTGATGGGGCTGCCAAGAGAGCGGCAATAAATGGCCTTCGAATAGAATTAACATGTGAGGGCGACTTCATGAAAATAGTCCGTGTTAAACTACTTTTTCAGTGAAATAAGTTCTGGCTGCTAAGTCCTCCCACGGCTTTACATGACATCAGGGAGAATGCGCTCGAGAAACCTTTTATTCCAAGCAACAGAAGAGACAAAGTCATCCTAACTCGGCTGGGAGTTAAAGACACAAGGTTTACCCATCTATTTGGCTCCCCTCAGCAGAACTGTGAGGCGTGCAATGTAAAATGGTCCGTAAACCACTTGCTCATAGATTACCCAGTGTTCGGATCTGTTCGACAGAAGTTAGACCTGGGTTCAGATGTGAAGTGTTTACTAAACCGGAAGGAATACATAAAAAGACTGTTGCGGTTTCTCTCTGATAGTGAGATGAAGAAAGTAATTTAGCGGGTTTACTTACGTGAGATCCCTTACAGACTATATGCGCAGTGTAAAATGACTAGTGATGATGTTTCAATATTTATTACCCATTTTTTATTCTTGGTGGGGGGGGGGGGGTAAAAATGTTGTAAATGTTAGATTTTTAGGTTTTTTGAGAAATTTATTTTTAAAATTTTCAAAATAATGTTCGTTTTATGCCTGTCATGAGAAAGTAAATAAGTTTTGGGTTCGCCGAAGACCAATTACTATTTTTTTTCATTGACAGATCTTTTTATTTAATCTATAATATTTTTAATTCAAATGATATTGTAAGTTGATTTTAAAAAGTATACATTTATTAATATTTGTACAACTCTTTGGGATGCCATCCGTTCTTGTTTTAGAGAAAAAGACGATTACAGAAGTACGTGTTGGGGGATAACACTGTTTAAGTAAGAAAAATCAGTGTTAATAGAGGGAAATAACAAATACATTCAGAGAATAATAAGAAATTTACTTGTTTTACAATTTTACCGATGAGTTTGAAGCTTAATATCTTGCTTCATAATGACGATAAAAAATCAATATATTATTTTATTGCGCAAACATTGTTTTGTTATTATATAAAATCTTAGTTAACTGTTTAAAATTAACTTAAAAAATTGAAGAAAGTTTAAAGAAAAGTACTATTTATGGATTCGTTTTTCACCTTACGCCCTGTGAAATAGGTACGAGAACAATCGTTTTTTATTTATCAGATTTTTTTAATGATCTTTTTTCTTTTTCTTTCTTTTTACAAAAGAGCCGGTATTATCAACAGTTATGGTCATTAGTCCGGTTGAAATTGGTAGCGTATAAAAAGTCCTTGCAACCGCTATAAAAATTCTTTTCCCGTCTCTCTCTAATGACTGCGGTAACAAAAAATATTTTCCGAAATTTTGGAAAATTTAAAAAAAATTTAAATCCATATCGCAAGTTACCCGTTGCATTTAAAACGTACAATTTCAATTTTTTTTATAGCCTTTAGTATTTCTTAAAAAATAATTAGCTATTTTTACTTACTTTTTTTATTTAGAAATATAGCTGTATATTTGTATTTTTTAAACGATTTTAATAAGTTCTTTTATAAATTTATTACCATCAGGTAGGGATTGTTTCCTTAAAAATTAATTTTATCCAAATGCTTCTTCTTGAGTACGGGAACCCCAAACCGAACAATTTTTTCGCAATTTCAAATTTTTAAACATATTTTGTTAAACAGTCATTAAAGTAACTTAATACCCCCCCCCCCTGACGGGTAGCTATCGAATCAAAAAAAATAATAAAAAATCGAAATTCTTTTTATTACTATCCATGTTAATTTGTTAAAAATAAAAGTTAGTGAATATTTTAATCATTAAAAGAGTCCTCTGATGCTTGAGCCCACAAATTTTCAAACAGACGGAAACAAATTTTTCGAAATTGCGGGGCTAATATAATAATATAAAAAATTCTGGATATTGCTTTATTTTGTTGAATATCTTGGCTTCAAAAATAAAAAGATTTTAAATATAAAAAAATGAATTGAAATGCGAATTCAATTCATCGAATTGATAAAATTAATATGAAAAAAATGAATCTACAACCGGTTACGTCGGTCACGTTAAGCGATTCATTTACAAATATTCCTTTCTTAATTAACGGCGTAACAATGGTTTTTTGACACTAAACACATTTTCTTGCTCGGTTTATCAGTTTGAAAATATCCCTTTTTTAATTTTAAAATTACCCTCTACCGAAATTGTTTGAAAAATTGCCTGTAATTGGAAATCCGTCGGTCCGAAAACCCCCAGATTTGACGAGGCAGTAACAAGAGATTGATTATTTGATTTTTAAGTATTAAAGTGTTAAATTTATTTTTATGCGTTTTGCATAGGTGTAAAGTTGAGGTAAACAAAAAGGATAACAGCATTTCTAAAGAACAGATTTCAATAATAATAATGATATGAAATTAAATGGCTTAAAAACAAAAATGGCAATTGAATTAAGAAAGATTAACAACTTTTTAAAGCTATTATAAAGAGATCAGTTAAGTTTAAAATGTAAAAACAAAGATGTAACGCGACAATTTTAGTCAAACGACGGGAAATTTATAAATACAATATAATGAAAAATGTGTATATAAGTTATGTGCGTGTGTTGCGTGTGCGCATGCCTGTTCGTATGAGTACAGATAATGAAGTCAAGAGAAATAGTTTTGCATAGTAAAGTGAAAGATCCAATTATGCAAACAATGGTTCTCAGATTTCCAATTAAAACTAATAGTAGTTGTCTAAAGAGACTAACATCAAATGCAGGTGAATAGATGTTATTCAAACAAGAGATCTAATTTGATCTGTTAGTATTATGAATCGATCATAATTATTGTTATTATCATCATATTTTTCCAATATTAATTTAGAATTACATCTATTATTTACAATATTTAACCGGTAGATTTACTGTAAAGTTAAAAAATCACCGTTAGTTCCATGTCATATCAAATTATTAAATGTAATATAACAAAATTTAAAAAAAATTTAAATCACGCTTTTCTTAAAAAAAGAAATAATTAATAAAAACACAATACGTACAAAATATTAATTTTGTTTTCAAGAAAATTACTTTAAAAAAATTGTCTATTTATGTATGACTAAAAAGAAAAGTACGGTGCACGCTCTCGTATACGACTTGATAATCAGAGCGCTCCCCATGCTTTCTTTTTTAGTCATACATAAATAGACAACTTTTTTTTAAATAATATTTTTAAGAATAATTTTTTAAAAGTAATTTTCTTGAAAACAAAGTAAGTATTAATAAGTATTTTTTACTTTTAAAGTACGAATTGTTTTTTATTATTATTTATTTATTTGAAGAAAATAATGGTTTTTAAAAATCTCTTTAAAACTTTTTTTTAACGATATAAGTATTTAAACTGACAAGAAAGTTTTTACTTTTAGTTGTTTTAATTATTTAGCAAATAAAAAAAAAAATATTTATATGCAGTTTTATTCTATATTGTAACGTGGAGAATTAGTTTCGGTTATTATAAATGATAACGGTTACTTATAACTAAATTAAATAATTAGCGTACGTAAATCTTAGAAGGTAAATTTACACTAGTTATATATTAAAATCAGCTTCAACAGCCACCTGATCTACCCGTACTGAATCGACAGTCAAAATAATCGGATCGCAAGAAGCACTTATATATATATATATATATATATATATATATATATAAAAAAATCAACATTGATTACCAATGGAATATAGTATTGTCACCGAATTACACCATTGTATGACGTCGGGAAATGAGTTTAATTAAGGTTGCAGGATTTGAGGACACGGTTGAACCCGTTGTAAAAGTTGAAGAAAAGCATGTAAAAAGGTCTCTTTTTTGTACTACTAAAGGAAATTAGTAAACTTATAATAATATTATAAACAAATTGTGATAAAATACATCTTATAACGACAAATATATGTATATATATATATAAAAGTGAACATTTATGTACATTGCTGTAAATACCTAATAAAGTGGTGTACAATTACATTTTGTGAATTAAAAAAAAAAAATTATTGTTTGTGCCTCTGTGTCTAGATCAGAGTGTATATCATACCACCACAGCTGAAGCCAATTTAATAAAACTTGTACAATTAATCTAGCTTCATAAATTACTCCAAATATTTTTTATTTATATTAATACTTGGAATATTTTTCTATTTGTCCCTTTTGGTAATTTTTTTTCAATTTGCTCATTTCAAGACCAATATAATTGAAAATGTTGCAACGATGTTACACAAATTTCCCGGTATTCTCGTAGGTTTAATATTTAATTTCTCCCCATGGGTAAAATTCAAAATTACTATCGCCATTTGGTGGTCTTATTTAGTTTAAAAAAAGATTTTCTCGTAAAAATAATTCAAAAATTCTAATTTTTATTTACTTGTAAAAAGGCAACCTGTAAAAGACAAACGACAATATTTTGGGCTATTTGAATAAATATTACGTTTAAAAAAAAAATTACTATTATCTTTAAATATAAACGACGATTATTATTCGTAAAATTCGATAATTATCCCGAACCTATTAACATCCTGTTTGGAAAAAAAAGACGATCGGGGAAAAAGAAAAACGTTAAAAATGGTTACGCCTCCATTTTCACAATTTTTGATCGTTAACTTAAGTTAAGTTAAGGTTCTTAAAACCTCCAATGAGATTCAAAGTGAATGATTTATGATTTATTTGCATATTCCTAAGGCCAAAAGGTGCTGGTGATAAGCTAGGTTGTTTCTACGGGAACCCTATACCTGTAATTCCTGATAGAAAAACAAGTTTGTTAAAAGTTTTTTCTTAACGTAACGCAAAACGGTCGAACAGTAATGTGCACTTCCCATCTTGGGTATAAATGAACGGAATAATTCCCGAGGCTTTGTGGGGTAATGGACACCGCTGCCGAGATCGGTCAGATATTACTCTTGAGTGAAATTGTACAGCATTTTCTTCGAGGTTAGATCGTTCTTTGTTATTATTAATCTCTTTTCTTTACCTTTAGTCTCTCACTCTCTATCCTACTATCGGTTTTGTGATTGTAGATGTAAAACCTACTACGTTTTCGATTCTGAGGATGCTGGAATCTGTAAAACCAATCTGGGGACTCGCTCTCTGATGGCCCCACAATAAACCTAATAACTTAATACCTACCGGGTAGAACTGAATCTCCTAATCTAATCTAAATTAGAATTAAGTTAAAATAAAAGAACTTAATTTTTAAATCCGACACAGTTTTACGATAGAAGCAAACATTTTGTCAAACTTCGTCGATTTAGATTCAGCTATAATATGTCATCAGTCAAATAAGAATATCAAAATATCAATCGTAAAATTACCACAAGGATCTCGTATAAGTATTCTTAATATACAGAGTGAGCAACATAAAACCGAACCGATAACGTAACCGCTGCAGAATCGGTAGGTTATGTTGGAATGAAATTTTATGAATGATACGGATAAATTAAATAAGAAAAACATAAAAGGTAATTTAAATGGTGTATTTATTTACCTTATTGTTACAAAAGATTTCAAAATGACCACCTTGGGCATCGATGCATTTTTTTGCTCGACTGATCATATTGAGAGTCGTCTGACGCCAAACGTTGTTGTCAATTGTCAATTGTGTTATTTCTCGTTGAACGTTCACCTTCTCTTCATCAATGTTGTGGGGATTACATGCATAAACTCTCTCCTTTAAGTAGCCCCAAAGCAAAAAATCGCAAGTAGACAACTCTGAGGAACGTGGAGGCCACCATACTCTGTTGACAGCTCGTTCATTTGTGAAAGATGCATGAACGAGATTCAGTGAAACGTTTGATGTGTGATATGTTGCTCCGTCTTGGTGGAAGAAGCTGTATTCATTTTCATTATCGGTTAATTGCACATAGAATTCTTCGATAATTGTGAGGTAAACTTGTCTATTGACAATCAGGTCAAACAATATCGATCCCATTATACGACTATCGAAAACGGCACACCAAACACCAATTTTCTCATCGTGAAGTGGACGCTCGAATATCTCGTGAGGATTCCTCGACTTCTAATGCCTGGTGTTCTGCGAATTAACGGCCGGGTAAATGAAACCGTGCCTCGTCTGACATGAAATACGACATCGGGTCTATCTGTCCACTAACAATGTTTTCGAGGAGCCAATCGCAATAATCAATTCGTTTCGGTTTGTCTGTCTCCTTCAGTTGTTGCATAGTTGTAACGCGGTACGGTTTCAATTGTAATTCTTGAAGAATTTTACGTTAAGATGTGTATTTAACACCAGATTGTTTGGATAACTTGCGAAGTGATTTTTTTTGAACCGGCAGTAATTCTTCTTTCAATATCGACAATAGACTGTGGAATCCTAACGGAAGGCTGCCTATTTCGTTTTGCAATTGAAACCAAACCTATATGTTCACCATTTTTTAACTAAATCATGTACGCTACTCTTTGCTGGGATACAGGCATTCGGAAATTTTTCTACGAATACTTGACGTGATTCTTCAAACGATCCAGAACAAATATAGGCCTCAACCCGGATTGAATAAGGCATTTTTTTTCTTTTTTTATACACCCCAGGAGCGACCCGGACCGCCGTTACGTATTACGTCATCCTTCTCGGGTGTCGTGGCAGCAGCCTGCCCCCCCCTTTCTTGGTTTTCCATGAGACCACCAGTCGGGGTCCCCCCTGGATCATAGGAACAGACCGACTTTCCCTTCTGGACAGCCGAAATGCCCCTCCTCAGGGAAGCTATCCTTCCCGGCCCTACACTACTGAGGTCCGGACATGCATTGCACATGCCCTTCACCTACGCGCGCCCTCTCATTCCGCAAGGGTTCTCCGTGCCATCATCAGAAGCATCCCAGCTTCCCCGCTCTTGCATGCAAGCGAGCCAAGGTGTCCTGGGCAAGGAGGCTGCCTTCCTGGTCCTAGATGTCACCACGCTTCGGAATATGGCATTTTACACAAACACAACTCCACTGCGACAAAACGTATACTGCACTGACACGAAACCACTTGACAAACGGCAGGAACAATCAGTAGTAACATATACATCCACTAGTCGGGCTAGTTGTGTGAGAGTCTCATAAATAGTGTTGGGTAACGGATTCATTACGGGTTCGGTGTTATATTGCTCCCTCTGTGTAATAAAAAGAGACTTCTATTTTAAAACAGAAAATGCATTACAAAATTAATCAATACAGTAACAGATTTATTAAAAAAAGATGAACGAATTTTATTATTCTAAAATCATTAAGAGAACAGTTTAGAGGAAAATCATTAAGTAAAAAAGAAAATCTTAAAGGATGTCATTATAAAAGAAAAACAAAAATATGAGAAAAATTTGTAAAAGGAAACGATAAAAAAAGTTCAGATTATTGTTGAAATTTAACGACTTCATAATTAAAGAGAAAAGATGAGACCAGGTACATTTAAAAAAAAAAAATAAATAAATAAAAATTTAAAGGCTATAAAATAAAAACAGAAGCATTTAAGTAAACGGTAATAGAACTTTGTTGAAAAAACATACCTTTTTATAACGTTTAAGTTATCTTTGATAGATACTTTTCTTTGAATTAAAAGTTATTTTTAAAAATTATTATTACTTTGTTTTGAACGCAGCTAAATTTACTTATGAAAAGTAAAGAAAGGAGAGACTTTAGATTTTGTTTAAACTCAAATGATAATAACATTTTTAAATATTAAATGAAATTAAGAAAAAACGTCATGTAATTTTTAAAGTAATGTATAAAGTAACATCTATTTTACAGACTTCCTGACATTATGTTACATCAATGTTTCTGACAAATTATGAGATTTTTTTGTTTAAAATAATTATTTACTTGACGTAAAACACGTCTTTTAAACTTTAATTATAATTAAAATATTTAAAAAATATAAATTAAATATTAGGATAAATCGTTATTTTACAACGAGAGAAATCCCAGATTAAACACCATTATTTATACAGATATGAATTTACTTGGTACTTTATTTAAAAAAAAAGTTAACAGTAAGATTAATTAATTAAAATAATTGATAATCAATAAAAAAATTACTGACTACCAAAAACGGTTTCAAAAGACTTACGTAATTGCGGAGAATTAATAAAGAAAGTTGATTTTAAAGTATTTCTTAGAATCTGTATTTATAAAAAAACCACTTCAAAAAATATAAAAAAAAGATCTCTCATGCGTTATTTTCGCTTTCAACTCGAGTCTACGAACGAAAAAAAAGAAAATCTGTGAACTTTTCAATAACACAGACATATATGCAAAAATTTTATTTTTTTACTTACATCGACAAAGTTAGAAAATGTGACATGAATTATATGACCACAAGAACAAGTTTCAATTGTAATACCTGTTTTGTAAAATTTATGTTTCTGAATCGATCACCACTAATTACTCGTAGAGTTCTACATATATTAAATTTAACCATTATTTCAATTCAAAGTTGATCTGGTGAATTAATGATTCCCTCTATAAATTACATCTTTAATCGCAGAATAATGTTCAATTGATTACACCTTTCTCAGTTCATAAATTTGTAACTGTAGGGTTACATGCAATAGTCAAATACACTGGAAAATTCCCTTATTTACCTAAAATACTCAATTAAAAACCACTTTTTAAGCTAATAATTTAGCTAGTTTAATTTAGTCAAGAAAATTTAAAATGACCCTAAACTACGCAGTAGCTGTTAAAAAAAAAAAAAAAATTAATTCAACTTAAAGTACGAATGGTGAATTTCAATGCAAAATAAATATCAAGATTATTGTGATAATAAAGGAACCGAAACGAAAAGGAATACGTTTGTGTAACTTTATCTTCCATCGTCTCATGTTTCACAATAGTCTTGTTAGTTTAATGACTTTTCTATACTATGTCAATCACCTTACATAACAGTAAAGTTTTAATACATGTTAACTTTTTTGTTGTTCAGTCGATACTTTGATTAATTATGTAGGCAGTATGACCTTCAAATATTTTAGTAGTTTCATATATTTTGTCAAAATATAAATCGCTCAATAAAACGATTAAGTATGAAAATAAATTATAAAATACAAAGAAACGGAATATAATTTATAAGAGACGGAATATAATTTCTATTATTATTATAACTTAAAAAAATGTAACTGGATCGCTAAATATTATTTTAGATACGTATATAATATCTCAACTTTCTCTATTAAGTAGTTTTCCACTTTTAGTTTATAAAAATGTGCAAAATTTCATCGCACTAAAGTAATTTGTAATAGCTACAAAAATAATTCAGTATTTACACTTCATAAAAGTTACATTTAAATTTAAACGTAATTAACTACATTTAGTATGCCAAAGTCGGAATTAAAATAAATTTCTTCTAATACAATTATAAACAAAAAATAACTGAAATCATAAAAAATTTAAGATCTCACGACGGTACTGTAGATTTCTAAAACAGTAATTGCAATTTAAGATACTTAGGATTTAAAATACAAGAAAAATTAAAAAAAGTATAAAGGAGCATTTGGGTTATTATTAATATAGAAGACTAGAGAAATCGGCTGTATCTCAGCGTTGCCTGGAAATTAATGAAAAAATTAATTTCTTAGAGACGAAAGTTTAAAAACATTTCCGCAATAAAAATGAATTAAATAAAAGTAAAACTTACCTCATCAACAACGATGCAAAAATCTCATTACTGATATTAAAGATGGGGGCCGATATCTAAAAGTCTTTTAAAATTTATTAAAAACTTTCTGTGAAAGTGTTCTATCCCAAGAGCATTAAATTGTTATCCCTTTTCTTAGTTTTTTATACGGGACGACGGATAAATTTCTGATTTTTTTTTATAGTTCGTGCTATTTCTATCATTCTCAAAATAGATTTTATCTTATTCAACCCTACCATTTATAAGGGGCACGAGTTAATCGTGATGGAAAATTTGAATCGGAAGATCCAATCGTTTGAATTGTTAATTTAACTTAAGCCTTTTGATTTTCATTATCTAAAAATGTACTTTTTAGGTGACGGGCGTCGACTGCTGTGATCATTTACCGCTAATGGAAATTTGAAGAGTATGAAATACGGCATGCCTGACCGAGATTCGAACCAGGGACCACCGAATGAAAGGCTAAGACGCTACCACTCCGCCACGGAGATCAGAATATTCGCTTTATAATGTTTTTTTTTTTTTTTTTTTTTTTTTTTGGTATTGTTCATTAATAAACATAATAATAATAATTTTTTTATTAATTTATTATTATTATCTGATCTCCGCCACGCAATCGTAGCTTCTTTACATTTCATCCGGATGATTATGGGTTCGAATTCAGGTCAGGCTTGGCATCTATATACACTACAAAATTCAACTATCATCATCAAACTACTGTTGCTTTGAGAATAAGCATATATTTTTTACTTATTTTTAATCTTCAATATCTACTGAATATAATTGTTTAACAATCAAAATGGTTTTACGTTTAAATCTTTTTCTGTAAACAGTCTTTGAGCACTCTCTTGCTTTCCGATTTATTTCAAAAAATGTTTATCTTACGTCTTCGTTTGCTTTTATCTCAGGAAGTTATCGAGATGTACATATTTTTCTTAAATAATTTACCGCGTGTTATATATATATATATATATATATATATATATATTTTCAGTCTATCCAAATGTGTACGTTGGAATCTGTTCAACCAATGAACAATAAGCAACCTCACCCCGGTCCAATTAACTGAGGATAATATTTATGACTTGTAAATGGAGTGTAGTTTTACACAGACTCAGGCCGAACATTCCTGAGACGTGTGGTTAATTAAACCCCAACGACCAAAGTATATTCAAATCTGTATAAAAATAACTAACGTTTAGTAGAATTTGAACCTCAGAACCTTCGACTTCAAAAGTTAACTGTTAACTGATTGCGACAAGTTTACTACTAAACCAGGTGGGCTTGAAATATTATTTGACTTATTAATAAAAAGTTTATAATTACAGAAAAACGTTCTGTAACTGTAAATCGTATTAAAATTAAATTTTTTTTCGGCAATATCGTAAAACAAACAAGGATGGTTAATTTTTAAAATTATGCTTACAAAATATTAGAGAGATTAATCTAGGTTTACTTGACAAATACGGTTATTCTCCCGTAAATAAATATAAATGAACTTTTTGGGATAGCTCAGAATAAAATAATGATAGTTAGGTTTTTCAGTTTAACAAAGAGGTCTTATTTATAGAAACTACTTAAAAATCGTTTTAAAAATTGTAACATTATTATTTAAAATCCTTTCTATAAATTTAAAATTTTTGAAATCGCCTCCAAAATAGAAAATAAAACCACCTACCGGCAGCAAAGAGACCTTCGAATCGGTACCGACAATAAAAAAAAACAATGTTTAAAGGATAATTTAAAAAAAATATTTATTTAACTTCGGAACAGTCTTTTGAATAATTCTTTTAAAAATCTATTTTATTTAAAATTGGTTAGTTTTATATCCATGAATAAATACGGATAAAACTACGACGACTCGTATGAAAAAAGTAGTTCTCAAGACACGTAAAGGCGAGAAATATGCATAACGATAAAGGAAATGAAAGAAACGATGTAAAGAGATGAAGAATTAGGATATGTATTATTACTTAAGTTATAACAAGCATTTTTTTTTGTGAAAAAAAAATGACATCATCATTATCATATAATCTAACATTATGAGTAATGCTACGAGAAAAAATGATTTATTTTTAAATCGAACTTGAACTTTTTTTTGATTTTACGCTAGTTATGTGTTTATTTATTTAGCGTATGGCACCAAAGCACAACACCAATTACAGTCAAAAATAACAAACAAAGATTTAAAAAATTAATGTATGCAACTGATTCTGGAGTCGCCATCAGGAAATCTTCAGGATTCCCTTCATAAGTTATCCTAGGACAAACTTCTGTGATGTGTTTAACAGTTTGATTTTCACCACACTCACAAAGGGGCGTCGGTGTTTTACCCCATTTATACAGGAAATAGGCGCACCTACCGTGCTCAGTTCGTATTCTGTTTAGCGTTGACCATGTCTTACGTGGCAAGTAAAAACCTGGCGGCCTTTGAGTAATACATGGGATTTGGTTACTCTGCTTTGCGGTCCATTCTTGACGCCAGGTGTCAGTTAGGTTAAATCTTTTCTCTGTGGCAGCAATTGTTGTTTTGATAGGTGGCTTTGTAGATCGAAGGCGACCACGATTGGCATCCTCAATGTCCTCATGTAATGGTAGGTTTCGATTGTCCATAATCTTCTTGTACTCTCTTACAAGAGCGTTCATACGGCGCAAGTTTGGGGGTGGTATGTGGCTCAATACCGGAAGCTATTCCACAGGAGTAGAGCTGTTATGTGTTTATACTTATCAAAGGGACAACTAGAAAAATGTCCTTATTAAATAAAAAAGGAATAACGGAATCGACCTATCTGATGAAGAGTAAGATTTGAACATACATTAAAAAAACAAACAAATCGAACTAAGAACGTTCTTTTTTATGAAGTCCGTTAAGTAAAACTAAAATACGAGAATATATAACTTCATAAGAATTCTATTTTAAAATCTTATAGGGAATTAAAATAAAACATATGACCGAGATAAAAATATGTGATTTACAATGAATAGGTCCATAAGTTGATGTAGTGATTAGAATGTTGGCTTCTGTACGTCTTGGAAAAAAGGGTTTAGCATTTTTTCACTAATCATTTCATCTTCGTCATTAATATACGTGAAAGAAAACGTTTGAGATTGTAATAATGACCAAAAGAAATAAACCATTTTATTTAGAAGTCTGCGAGTTGAAGTTCTATTACATATTAAGTATAATGTGAGAAAGTAAAAAGAAAAAACAAATTAACGAAAGTACCTGTCGGATTAGACTTATAAACAAAGAAGACACGGTTATGAAATTTTAATGATATGAAAACATTAACTGAAAATAAATGAAGGATAAACGCACTAACGAAAGTAAAAGTTCGGTTTCTATCGTTTTTATTTTAGTCACGAAAATGATTCCGGTAAGGAAATAAAAAAGAAAAGAAGAAACAGATAGAAAAGGATAAAAGATGTGAAGGAAGAATGTCGTTTCTAGTCGTATAAGAATAGGGGTGATTTCCTCTGGGTTCCTGTTCCGCCTTTTCTTAACTCCTACCCGACCGTCAATGCCGTTCGCGACAGGAGGGAATTCAGAGCTGTTATAGAAGAAGGTACGGTATGATAGTCCCAGGAGAAGAAATATGTGCTTCGAAATATAGACGTCTCTCTAACTTCGTACAATAACTGGGCCTCCGCCGCCGCCTTCCGACTCTAAAATGAAACCTCAAACTAAGTACTCATTTTCCAAAAAAAAAATGTCTCACTGGATTTAAAAAAATGAAATCTCTATGTCATATAGGGAAATAAAAATTTCATGATTTATAATCGTATAAAACATAAATAACTTGTTATACATTTTTCCCTACTAAAAATGCAATTACATAAATCTTTATTTAAAAAGTAATACAATTTATATGTATTATTATGAATTTAACAAAAAAAAAAAAAGAAGCACAATAATAATAATAATAATAATTAGATATTATTATCGTTCCTGATTTTCTTGAAATTTTATATAATCCATGATATTAAAAAGTTAATTTATTTTGTCGTTTAATATATATTATTATCGTTTTTTAAACGCAGGAAAAAATTTCTTAGGACGAGAACTATGTGACTACCGACTTTTCCTTTCACCTAAAATTTTTAAATTTATGTACAAAATACAATTTGAAGCGACAGAGAATAAAATATTGCACCACTTTAAAAAAGCTGACTTAGAAACAGAAATCTAATTTTAAAAAAGCCGAAAAAGATTAAATAAATAATAACTAGTACTTTTGCTACCTTTTAAAATTTTTACTTTCAGGGGTCAGTACTAAGTTCAACTTTAAAAAATCCTTAATCTCCTTTATTTAATCTTGTTTTGCAGTAGTAACGGTTGTAGGTGATCTGGTATGAGTCACAAATCACTACATAAAATGATATCATTCTGAAAAATAACAAGTATTCCATATAGTGTTTATTAAAGAAAGTGAGGAGTGAAGTGGTTTCTCATGTCTTATTCACTGAGCTATATACACGATTTCATAAGCACATCAAGCCTACCGAAATGACGATGATATTCAGCCCTAAATGCGACAACTTATTTCGTTCACCACAAGAACTGACTGTTGGTATTTTATGTACGGCCTACACTACCATATGAAAACAGGTATTCGCAAGGAAAAATAACGCGAAAAACCCGTGTCTCGATGAAAAAATATAACTTTTCAAATTAATTTTTAAATAAGGTACTTAGTTTATGAAATATTTCATTAAAGCAAAAACCTTTTTTTAAAGTGTACTTTTGAAACTACTGAAAATATCGCATAAATGTCATACAATACTTTTTACATCAAGTATACAAAAATATATTTTTTAACAAAAAGTTCTTTTACAATTTATTAACTAGCCGGTGAGGGCTCCTCCACCCGCTGGACCCTCGACGCATTTGTGTACTCATAAATGAGTCGAGTACTCATAAACGAGTTTGTGAGAATATAAAATATTTTACAGATACTTATTAAAGAAAAAAAGATTAATAATTTTACTTAACTATATTTCTGTCGCCATGGGGACAGAAGTATAATGAAGTAAAATGATTAATTCATTTACATATTTTATATATATATATATACATCGCTCGTATCAAGAAGCATGGTGCTTCTATACTTATTTATTTTTATTAAAAAATTCAAAAAATTTATATCTACAATAGTTTTTTTAACAAAATTAAAAAAAAATAATAAGTATAATAAATGTTAATGTAAACAACTGTTTATAGTTCACGATAAAATTTATTATACAGTTGTTAGTTCGATTTTTTCCGCTGGATGGTAGCGCTCAACAACGGCTGCACGCAACTGCCCGGCGCACAACGCGGTCCGTTCTGCGCCAATAGCAGCTAGAATAAAAATGTGAGCATATACGACAAACAAATTGAAGCACTATAAGTTTTTAATCGGAGAGAAATATAATTATTAAATAATAAAAAAAAAATATACTATGTATGAATACGTGTAAATTTTTTTGTAAAATAATTATTATATTTTTTAAAAAAGAAAATACTTTAATCACGAATCCATTAACACAAATTTAGTAATTATTAATCATATTAAAATTACACGTGGTAAAAACTTTAAAAACAGTGCCACAGGAAATTAAAATGTACCTTTTTTAAATAAATACGAGTATCACAAGTGAATTCTTTTCTCCATAATACACATTTTAAGGAAACTTTAGACTTACCAACGAGAGATTCTAGAAGACGTTCTCCGAATTCTTTCATAATGTTTATTTTTAAAATAAAATTAAAAAATCAAAACAAAACATTTTTGTAAAAAAAATCTGAATTATTTTATTTAAATAAAGTTAAATATAAAACACGCACGAAACACCGAACTAAATCTTATAATAATACGTTTTTAAAAATTTCAAAATATTGTCAGTCGTCGTTGCAATCGTGTTCAATGACTGTCATTTATATTTTCACTCTGGCATCGCGACATTATTCAATGACGATTTTTTTTTACGGTATTGTTTTTCTTTATGTTTTGAGGTAAGAGGAGTACAAAATACCATTCACTTAAAATGTAATTTTTATAAATATATAGGCATATGTATAAAACTTTGAGGTCGAAAATCTCCAAACTGCTAAATCGATTTCACTGAAATTTAGATATTTTGTAGTAGTGTACATGTGAAAATTTGATGAAGTCTGGTCGAGTTTTTCTTGAGTTACGCTCAATTAAAGGTCGAAAAAAGTCGAGGTTATGTTGACTGTGTATTTTTCATACGCTATTATAAAGCGAGTTGGTGAGCGAGTTGAAACTTGACGGTTGTGTGTAGAGTCTACTCGTTAATCGAACGTATGTAATGCATTATACTCTGAAAATCAATGGCTTTCTGACTGCAAAATAGTTAGAGCGTAGGAAATGAAAAGTCGGTTTTCATGCGCAGAACTGTGCAAGTTTTTTTGTTGACAGACGTATTTAAAACGCGTTCGAAAAGTGTATTAGATCAGAATTGTTAGATTCGCTTTTGTGCATTATTATCAATAATAATACAAATTTATTTTTTAATTTGTTAAATTTATAACTTTTTCAAGTGCGGTGAATAATTAATTCACCACTTAAAAAGTGGAAGCTTGTGGGTGGGCATATTTAATAGAGGGAAATGAATTTGCAGTTTTTTTTATCTATTTTAAAATTCCAAAACTGCTCCTGATTCGGACTCGGGACGTACTATTCCTAGAAGTAAATAATAAAAATGTATAATAAGATATATTAATACTAACTGAACGTATATGACTATTTTTACTTTCCCGTCTAGATAGCGCTATAGCTGTAGAAGGGAAAGTATTGTAATCGGTCCGATTTGGGCATATGCGGTTTTCACCGGGTCTCGACATTTTGACACCTAAGGAACCCAAAAACCGGATGGAAATTTTCCGGATGTTAATGTGTTTGTATGTACGTGTGTGTGTTCGGTGAAGGCTTCTAATCACCTTATATGAGAACTACAGGACCGATTTTGACCAAAATTGGTCAGATTACTTCTATATATGGGGCATTGATGCATTAAATTTTCAACTTAAAAGGTCAAGGAGATGAGATCATAATTTTCTTAGGCGCATTTGTTAACAATTAAAAAATAACAATATTTACAAAAAGTTTTTTTGCAAAATCGCACCTCCACCCTAAAAAAATGCTCCAAACTACTGCTATGTTGTGACGTCACAGGTGAGTGACAGAATTAAATACATGGATAATATTTAAAGTGTAAAAATGTAACTCGGCCTGGCCGGGCCTCGAACTCGATCGCCCGGTGGACTCGGTACCTGATGATTTGGGCCTCGCGGCTTAACAGTCTGCCGACCGTACAAACGAAATTTGTTCTATGTAAGTTGTGAAATTACATTAATTTAGTTTAATTAGTGCCGACCGTCGCCGCTAGTACCACCACACCCGCGCAAATTAAATACGATATGCGCGAGCTCTTTAGTTAGAATAATTGAATTAAATAAACAAAAAAATATTATATTTAAATAAAATGATAAATAATTTAAATTAGGTTGTCTGTGTAAGCCGTGCATTAGAAACAACTGGTTTTTTTAATATCATTTTACTCAAAATAATACATTTTCATCATAAATCAAATATTGCCCATTTTTTATGTATAAAAATATAATCAATGGAAACGATTTTTAAATTTGCTGTTCATAAGTCGTTCTATTTCAATTTGATTTTTACCAATAAAAATGGTAGGCCTACAGTATAAAAATCGCTACCAGTAACAATATTTTAGACCACTAACACATAAAACGAAGTAAGATCATAAACCACCCACCTGTCCGTGCATAAATAATTAATGGACTGACCTTTACAAGAATCAACGCTGACTACAACCTATATGCTGCTATCTCTCTCTGTCAGTATGTCATCTATAAAACCTTTACTTAGTGTTTGTATATTATTTACCACCCTTTCCTTCTTATCCTTTCATAGTTTCCTTAATCAACTCGTTGATCTCCTACACACCGGTTAAACCGTCGCTCGTAACCACGTCAAGTGATTTCTTCATCAGGAATAAACTGCATCCAAAACTTATCCATCTCTACGGCTATCAGTCTTTCTCTAGAATCCGTTGCCTGGCCGCTACTGCTACAATTAGTAGAGCTATTTTCTAACAAATAAAAATGTGTTAATTCCTTTGTTATCTTTTTGAAAATCCTTAACTGCTCACCAATCAGCAGTTTTTACTATCATATTTTTCTAGCTAATTCTGGCGCATACTATGAGAGTCGGAATCAGGATATGATTTCGTTGAATTTCCACATATCACATAATTCTGATCGCAGGCGAAAATTTTCCTTAGCAAAGGGCAAGCCTGTTGGTGGCTATTTTGTATTTGAAAGGAAAAGAATTATTAGTAGCATATATTTGACGGGAAATTAAAATACCGAAAAAAGATTTTGGAACGCCCCTTTTAATACGTTTATTTGTCTTGTTTATTAGTCTTCCAATCGATACCTTTCATTTTTTTGTCCCTTTTTATCCTTAAGGTGTTTGGTTAACTCTAACTAGACACCTGTTAGATTCACGCTAAAGGGGTTTGCAGATTTCTAGTGTTACTATGTACCTTGGGTACTTTTGTGTTTTAGTGGAAGAGAGTTAGCTCTACCTTATCGGTGGCTGTACAAAAGCCCAAACTGGAACTTAAGGTACTTACAGAGTAAAGTCGGGAGTTTTAATCTACGTATTTATACCTGTGCGTAGAAGAAATAAAATTCCCTAAGCTGAAGGAATATCCCAAAATTACAATAATAAACAAAAATCACTTTTTGAGTTTAATTTATATTTTAATAGCGACAACTTAATTCGGCTAGTTAAAAACATCAGGCAGAATTAAAAGATATAGGTTTTTCCTGTTCCTCGAATTGATTATTCGTTATAAAAGTAGATATTTTTCCATCTACAAATAAATAAGACTAAATAAAACTATCCGATACGGTTGAAATCGGATAATAAAAGAAGTTTGGTTTATTTTTGATAGCCGCTACTCGTAATTTAAATATAAATATCACTTATATTTCTTAGCACGTAAGACCTGAAAGCCGATTTAAATTACGATTAAATTAGTCGATCAAATTAAACATATCTACAAATAATATGTGCCAATAGATGATAAGTAAAAAAAAAAATACACACACAAAAGTACTTATTTTTAGGGCTTAAATTTTTTAGCTACCATTTATTCTGTTTACTTTTCGTTAAGTTGTACTACATACGACATAGTAACAGGGGATGAGCACAGTTTTATATACGTATATATATGATGACAGAGCTACCAGAAACTGTTGGTCTTCTGTTTGTTAAAATATATTTCGTGCACGTTGGATATCAAGTTGACATTTATTATTGTTTAGGATCCTCAGTTTTACTGCACACGTAACTTGCAATATATAACACAATCTCTCTCCCCTCCTTCCCTCTTTAGAAATATATACATATATAAATAAAACAAGAGTGTATATGGTAATACATATTCTAACAGCATAACATGTTGCTTAAGTCTACCAAACAAAAAAAAAAAAAGGTTAGATTAAATTTATATTTTATTTGATCTCCATGCTCCTGTCACGTTTCTTTTGACTATTGTATAATGTTAATAAATTTTCTTTTTTTTGAACCGAATACAAAGAAATCTATCATTTCAAACTCATTCGTCTTTTCCAATTTTTGGACTGTCATATTTTCTCCGAAAAATTATTCCCCAAAATATAAACACGAAGTGTGGTTGAATTTCTTTTATATTGCATATAGGATACCGTGGTTTTTGAAAACCGTGGTGTTGTTTAGTAGATCATCCATTTAATAAGATAAATTTCGCTGATTATATTACGATTTTAGCAAACGCTAATCGACACTAATTTCGGTTTATAGTGATACCCAATACGCTGATGTTATATCGGCTGCATAAATATAATTAATTATATGAACAAATAGTTCATGTAATGCGGAGTGTTTGTGAAAGAAATCCTTGGTTCTAAAAAATACTAATGAAATAATAGAATCGGTTGAAAGCATCCGGATTTCATATTTATATTCGTTACATTATTACATTTTTCATCACAAATATTCGTCGCGGTTGGCAGTTTCACAACGTATCCGGTTGACAGTCTCACTCTCAGTCATGACGACACCGTTGCAGAAAGCTCAGTGCATGATTTGGTTTGTTAAAACAAGATCGGTTATCACAGTTCAGCGTAATTATCGACATGAGTTTGACGATACCTAGCCTACGAATAAAACAATGACCGGCTAGTAGATAAATATTTTCTATCCAAAACAATTCACGTTTATTTTGTCGAGTTAAACTTGTGGAATATCCTTTTGCGCCTATGTATTCAACAAAAATTATAGACGAAGAATTTAATTCAGTAATTTCTAAATTTGACATACGTGTAGTTGTGGAGAGTATAGCGATTACAAAATTATCCTGCTTTCTAAAGATATATGTTAATTAAAAAAAAAACTAAGAGATAAAACAAGATATGTATTTTTATGAATAACAAGATAAACGTTATGAACGTTTGTGCGACTGGCTACCAGATTCATCAAAGCTGCTTTCATGTTTTATCATTAGAACCGATTAGTATCATTTGCCTTACACAAGTAACAAATATTTATTTAGCTATCGCCATTTTTATTTTATGATTGAAAAAGTTGTCTTTAATTTTTATTTTATTCGCTAAAAATAATTATTTTCTTATATTTGTGAAGTTTTCTGTTCGGTCTTTAGTAAAGTTCTTTTTTAAATTCAGTCTTTTCAAACACCGCATAAAACTGTCACCATTCATTTACGGTGATACTTTTGGGAAGATCTAGATTCAAATGCTCATAAACCACCATTCAAAAACTCATTGTCATTTCCTACGGGCGTTACTATTAACAGTTTACCTTTTCCAGCCGGGGTTTTCATCCCGGTTGACAAACCTTTCATAAAAGCGTCTTTTGCGCTCTTTATTTCTTTATTCACTCGTACTTTTTCCCGTACTTGTCCCGCCTTAACTCAAGTTTCATCTAGATAATAAGTTGTCTTACTCTCTTCACGAAATCGCTTAATTTTTCTTAAATATAACCTAAGCCGTGAAATAATATCTTCGCGTTCAATCATTAAAGGATTACTTTTTTGGACATGAAACGAAAACTCATTGATTTTAAAACAAAATGTGGATGGAATGGAATGCAAAGTTGGCGGGAGTTTAATTTCTCCCTGCAAATCACAGAACCTGGACAGAGTCCCTTGCTGCTGGATGATTCTAATCGGGCGTGTTTTTTTTAAAAGGTTTATTTTAAATGGCGGGTCTAATTTTTCAAGTTTTGTTTATTATTATTTAGTGTTTTAAGGACGGATTTAATTGCATTCCAATCCGTTGTTAAACCAGCGTTATCGAACCCATTTTATGGGCCGACCGCGGAAGGCTAGGCTTATGAAACCTGTCCTCCCGACGTAATTCCCCTTCAGACCGTCCACTGAAGTCCTTTCGGTGCTAACGCTTCATAGGCTAGCAGGAATACGCCACAACGGGGCACTAACTATCAGGAGGGAGCAATGCGACCCCTACTCCGGAGGAGTCGCAATTGCTGGTTTAATTTCATTTAATTTTAAGTGTTAAAGGAAAGGTTGTGTAGAAATTCTTCATCCACTTCTGTTATGGCTGCCTTTCAGGACGCATCTCTGCTGGGTTCTGTTCCGGACTCCAGTCCGTGATGTTGGGACGAGTAGAGGATCTTCCTTCTTCTTCTTCCGATGACAAACAAAATGTAATGTACTTCTAAAAAGATTCGGCTGTCCAAAATCGGTATTCATGTCATTTAATATTTTGTTCAAGTTAGGAAGCCCAGACCTTGAACTGTAGTATATTCTACAGCAGGAGCGTGTCAGAGTTTCTACGTCAAGAGGGAAACGTTAGAGGAAAAATAACTTTTTAGGCTTTAATTGTTATTTATCAGTATTATTCTCATCGTTAAATCACTCGTTGTTAAAACCCAATCGGCACAAAAACACAGCGTAAATTAAAAATTAATGAAAATAATACCGAATGAAATCGTTATAAAAATTAACTATAAAACTGTATCGTACTGTACAGAGTAATAAGATAACATACAACTAGACTGAAATACTTTCTTTCACTGAAATGAATATGGTGTGAAGCATTGCAAACGGTGCTGTCGTTAATAATCATCAATAACAAAGACTAGAACACATTTTTAATCGCTTATTAATTGCCACGGCGCCAGACAAGTGATAGTTTACAGTACATTGTTATACGCATAAAGCAATAATTGGGACTTGCACGTACGAGTGACAGAATACCTCAGCCTTAACTACTGAGATATTTCTCATAAATGCTGAATTCATATTTATATCTGCTGCACGGTTTCGGGAGACAAGGATTAGTGTGCATCAGACGCAGGAATAAAGGATAAATTGTTCACGATGACTGTCTCGCTAGACAACAAACTAAACAGATTTAATATAACGCAGCTTACCGTCAAGAACGCCCATCTATTCGTTTTCCTAATCTGCCTTCGGTCGACGATTGTCAAAGCACGTACGGTCAGAATAATGTTATTCTCGAAAATCGGCTGAATGTAATCTTCCTTAGTGACTACATCAGCGTATTCATTATCTGAAATTCATTTTCATTATTATTCATTATCTGAGGATTCAACAAATACATTTATATGTGTACAGCGGGAAGCATACTCGGGAAATTTAATCCTCTGTTAGGGAAGTGAGAATTATTAACGATAGATACTTTTTGTAGTTTATATGGCGATCGTGAAGATGATACCACGATATTTTGCTTTGTTTCCACGTGGAGGATTTACAGAGATGATTGAAATATAATCACGAACGGATGCGATAAGAGACAATTACATTAAATTTAAAGCGTTTTTATTTATCGATTAAGGGCGGGCATTATCTGAAAGGATATAATTTTACCCGAGCTTGTTGCAGAATCCATCAGATTTGTGGTCGAGCAAAGAATCTAAGAAAAAAATTTGTTTCTTTGGTTTGATAGTTGTAAGTCCGATTGGAAATCCCGTAGTTATTGTTCTTTCTACCTTATGGCGATGAATTTCAGGTGTATGTCTGGTAGACCGAGGGGCCTATGTAGATAATCAGCCTACATGGTAAGATATTCGGGGAAGAAATAAACTAGCTTTTATGACAAATTGGTTGTATATAATAAGGAAGATGGTTAGAGCTGTTCATCTGGTGGGCGTCCCCTCTCCAACTTATAGCTAGGCGTGTAAAAAAAAGTATGTTCTTGATATTTGAAGGAAAACCTAGGAGTTGAACGATTTTTTTTTTCTTTTGTAGAGGGAGAAAAAAAAGAGAAATTAAACAATTGCAAAGACTTTTTTATCGATCGAATATGTCGCGATAAGAAATTACAATTACGAATTTGTGATTTAGAAAAAAAATCTTAGTTAAAAAATATAAAATGCATAAATATTCCTTAGCGAGTGAAGTGTTGCGATCAGTATTGAGTATTCGTGGGTTCAGAATTTTAGATGAAACGTATTTTACTTCAGCTGAAATATTCATTTGCTTTTACTTTAAACGGAACGGGATTGACAACTAATATGTACATTTTATTCGCCGTAAACGATGTTTGAATATGAGAAGCTAGGATAGCTACCTAACAGATTATTTGTAAAAATATAAAAATGAATTTTGTATGAAATGTTAAATACACAATTTTAACTATGTATGTACACACAATTATATTTTAAGTATCTTACATACACAAAAGTCACATTTTTATATGTCCGTATTCATTTTTATCTATTATTATTACAAAAAAGAAATTTGAATTTTAATAACGCTGTAATCAGGTGACATTTATTGCTGTAGTTTAAAAGAATTGTCTACTTTTAAAATTTAACCCGTTCCGAAAAACCTTGCTTTTTGCTTTCTCACGCAGTAACTTATTCAGAGAAAAATACGTAATAAAAAATTCAATTCAATCAAGCTATAACCTAAAAGGTTTAAATGGGATTCATGAAATTTGGTTGGTGGATGGCAATTCTTTTTATATCCAATGGATTTTATATTTTTTTTAAGTCGATGCATAGGATAGTTTACTCTCCAAAAATCACTCAAAATGTAGAAGAAATCAAATTTTCTTAAAACTTTGTACATATAATATTCTTTTAAGATGAAATATGATTAATAGCCATGTCTGGAAAAAAATAATTTCTGGCCCGTTGGTGAAAAAACTAGTCTTTCAAGATTTTTCTCACGGGTGCATGCATTTTATAAAAGAATGTGTAATGTCTAAAATTAAGTTATCTAAAAAAACACCTAAGTTTGATTCTTATACACTTTGTCGTAAATAGTATTAATAACAAGAAAATTGTAATTTCATTCCTCTAATCGGCAGCGCGTTACAATAAAAAGAAATGTGTTGACAAAAATGTTATAAGAACAACGTAAATTTACGAGTTACGAACCCAGGATTACTAAGTACGTTAACCAACAAGTCACGCAGTCACGTTAACCGTTAAAAAAGCAGTCACGTTAACCAACATACTTTTGTTACTAGTGGGTTCGATTATATGCCTATTAGCAAATAATTAGCCTACTATTATCTGCTGATCTTTGAATTTATACATCTATTAAACTCGTATACGTTAAAATTTATTTTATTTATTAGGTCTGCCAGATCATTACAATCAACTTATTTATTTCAAAATTAATGAAACTATTTAAAATTTAATTTATAAATTTGAAATAACACTGCCCAACAAAAAATCTTTTTTTTTAATGTTTCCTTCACTTAATAAGTCAAATCTTACTAATTTTGGGTTGAGAAAAACGAATATGACAAACAAAAACTTTTTTTTAGCACTAGTTTCCGTGATACATAATAATAGGCAGTATTTTATTTGAACAGATTAAGAAAAAAACGATATATTTTAATCACACATACCAACAACATAAAAAGTCCATTTTTCATTTTTTTAATGACAGTTACATCCTAAGAGTTCTTGATCGATGGAAGAATACCTGGCGTTGGTCGGGTCTGAAGAGAATCGTGTGGTGGCTTCATGAGATCGTTGTCTTTTGGCTTTCCTCGTGCAAGTGAGTTCCGGAGCATGACTACACACAGACCGGCAGTAATCCGCAAGCATTGCTTCATTCCAACGGCGCTGATATCTTTGTTCCATTACAGAAATATCCTGATGGAATCTTTCTCCGTGTTCATCACTGACAACTCCGCAACTAGGAGGGAAAAAGTCCAGGTGTGAGTGGGATGACTTTTCGATCGCCACAGATTTTCTACTTGTGTTCAGTATATTTTATGAAGTATAACAGGATTGCCATGTTTGCATACGTCTCCTTCATGTGAACCGCATGACCAACAGGAATAGAAGGAAGACAGACGGTCGCCGTTGTGAAGTAATACAGCTTTCAAACTAAGCTTGGAGGAGTCTATAAATAGCCTCAATCAGTTGGAACATGATTCAAATTCAGACATTTCATTAAGCCGTTAACGTCGTAGCAAACAACAAGATTGTTTTTCTTCTCAAAAAAAGAAAGCAGAT
This sequence comes from Lycorma delicatula, assembly GCF_047948215.1. NCBI lineage: Eukaryota > Metazoa > Arthropoda > Insecta > Hemiptera > Fulgoridae > Lycorma > Lycorma delicatula. Next base: position 215,403,330 of record NC_134458.1, on the reverse strand, counting down.
CCTTATAACGATGTCTGTACTGTAAGACCCTGACATCACGTTGGAGAAGATTCCATTGCTGTAGTCTTGACCCTAGAAGTTCTGCCTTCTCCTTCGACAAATCAAGGTCTCGAATGAAATCAACCGATTCCGCTTGACTCAGTCTGTGCGGTTTATCATCGTTTTCGTCAAAATCAGACACATGGGATGTGGAAGGCATGTTGGGTTCTTCTTCTTCCACACTGTCTTCACTTTTTATTTAAGCTCGTAATTTTGGGGTGCACGTTAAACTATCTTAAGGTGGAATGTCGAATAGCAGATGGAAGATTAGGGTACTGAACTGCTCCTGTTTTCTTCATTGACAATCTTCCCTTCATAGGTGGAAACAAGCAGAAACAGCAATTATGTGTATGGTTTGAAGGCTCCTGCCAAATTATAGGCGCAGCAAAAGCCATAGATCGTTTTTTTATTTTTCAGCCATTCTCGTAATATAACTGAACCAGAGTTGGAACATATATGTGGAGCACATGACTTATCCTTGTCCCCTCACTTCATACCAAAACAATGCTGATAAGCAGTCTTCACAAGAGGTGTCAGATTGCGTTTCTATGACGAAAATGTTATTTCACCACAATGTAACAAAAATTATTCACTGGATATACACATTTTCGTGTCATTTTGATTTAACAAATTTTTCACTTCTTGATCACGGTAACCTCCACGCCAGGTAAGTATAGGGCCATTATCTACGGAGAATGTGGTGGATAAAATGCTACTTAACGAGGACAACTTTAATGTGATCTCGTCGTTTATAACCGCAGTTATAAAGAAGAAAGATGAGGAAGCTCGTCAAGAAGAAACCGCTCGCTGATGACGGCTTGTCTAATAATAAAAGAGCTAACCGGTGAACTGACCTGCCGTGCCGGACATACAGCCGGCGAGTAAAGGACACTCCTCTGGCGCGAGTCAAACTTGATTGTAGATCCGTTCCAGAGGAGTAGGTGGGAATATATATAAAAAAAAAAAAAAAAAAAAAAAAAAAAAAAAAAAAAAAAAAAAAAAAAAAAAAACAATTTTCACTTCAAAAGCACTCGGAAAACCAGAAATTCTGCACTAATTACAACACAAACAATATGAAACTCACAGTCACAGGAACAGTAATAATGTTTGTAACGTACAAACAGCTGGAGAACGATGTGTTTTGTCATTTAACAGGTGTGACAACTTCAAAAACAAAATTACCCCCAAACTAAAACTGTAGATCGGGAAAAAATTACATGTCATTGTATCTCCAAAGCAAGTGCTATTCGGTCATTTTTATGGTGATTTTTGAATTCAGCAGATGGAAATACATAAGAATACGCTATTTTTGCCCGAAAATTTTTCATTATTGATCAGTGTAATCATTTCCACCTATTTATCATTTACCCGCGAACCGTTATATTTAAAGGATGATAAAAATTATTGACTAAATATTGAAATTATAAATAATAATCAACATGATAAACCAAACAATAACCGTTAACAATTACCTCTCGGTTAAACACAATTAGCATTCATCTAAGCAAATACGAGTAATTACGGATAACATGTTACGAATAATTTTATAAAGTGCGAAATAATACCGTTAACTATAGTAGGAAGTGACGTCAAAATAAACAGCGGCTACTAAGCATCCTCCTCATGAACCTATCGTCTTTTCTAAATACCACTGAATATACATTACAATTGGATTCTACACCGAAATTTCGTTTTATTATCTTATACATTAACAAAAAAAATGTCAGGAATAATAAATAACATACGATTTTTACAGCTACAAGGATCAGTCACCACCGTATCAAACCATGAAATACTTCGACGTTACAAACGAAATATCGTACGAATAATATCTTAAAATCCTTTTGATAAAATTAGTTTTGTACAAAGTCGGTCGTTTTGATTAAAATCAACTAAACAAGATCAATTTTCCAAAGAAATTTATAAAAATTGATCACTCTTGCCTTTAGTAGTTAACTGACTCAACCGAATTGATTAATATCATAGATATTAATGTTTGCAATTGAGTACAGTCTTACGGCTGATAGCTAGAAAACGATTGGTCTAAAACCAATCGGAACCCCAACATTTGGAAAGAAACCACGAGAAACAATTAATTATTAGGTAGTTAAAAGTATTTTCACAAACGTTAAGTGAAGTTAGAGAAATCTCATTTCTCGTTTATCTTCAGTTTTTTAAAACTCAAAGTTCAGTAAAAAAAAAAAATTGCGCAGGTTAATAAAAAAAACTGATAAGAGACAAAATAAGACACTTTAGATTTTTTACCTTTCTTATGAAGCGAATTATTTAATTTCAAACGCATCGGAAAAGGTACAGAGTCAAGTGTGTACTCTCTATTATTAATTTAAATATAATATATAGATTGTGAATACACCTATTTCTATTAATTCAAAGATCTACCGAACTGTGGTTTATTAACGTATAAACATAAATTATTTTATTAATATCTCATGATGATATATCAAGCGTAAAGTAAATTATAAATTATCCTAAATGTATAAATATCTATTAATACGGAGGAAAAGGATTTTTTTAAATAGAATAAAAACATTTTTCAATTAAAATAAATTTATTAAACCTTTAATTTTTTAAATTCAATTAAAATACCTTTTTGGCACGAAAAAAACTAGTTGCATCCGATAACAAATAGAAACATAAAAAAATCATGTGTACTAAAATTAGTTACGTTATGTTTTTATCGGGGGGAAAAAAAGGATTATCTGAAAGAAGGCCGGTCGGTGGTTGTAAATATTGTCTTTTTCAGATGAGAGAGGAGTATTTGGAGATTTTCCAACAGTGTAATAAAAGGGGTGAACATTTCGACGTTAATTAAATTGCAGACTTTGAACCGATCCTTTTACTAGCACAGTGTTAATAATGGTACCTTAAAGGGTCATATAATGCACGACTTACTTGTATATAGTATAGGGCTACGTATATTCTGAATTTTTCTTGTGAGTGCAAATACACTAGGATTAAACGTTAACGTTACAGGGCTAATATTGCACAGTTACAAAAGGGTTATACTCTATTGTGTGCTTACTTATAACACCTGTTACTCAAGGTTTTTAATATCATGAATGAATATTGTTAGTGAAAATTAACGAGCGATTTTATTCAAGACTGGAATTAAAAATGATTTCACTTCAATTACATACAAATTTATCGTTTTTGTAATTATATCGTTAAAAATGAAATATTACAAATAAACACCGATTAATACGAATTATATCTTGTTTCCTTTCTTTTTTATTAACTAGGAAACATAGAATACACGATAAATAAAAATTTAATGCGAAAATAAATTAAAAATTACCGAAAGCAAGTAAGTTTTAAAAATATTTTCATCCAAAAGTGTAAAAGAAACCTGAGCTTTAAAAGAACGTTTTATATGTTATTTTCAATAATAGGATCTCAGCTTACAAAAACTATTGCCGGTTCGTTTATACAAATCTAAACGATCAAAAATATAGATTATGTGTTAAAAGTGATTTCTTCGATCTTAGATGTAGGTTTTTATACGATATAGATTTTTCACTAATACTTAAAATTATACCTTCAATTTTAGTTTTCAGTTAATCAAGTGTAAGAGGATCTGAAAAAGATTAAACTTTTTAAATCTCCTCTAGAGAGAAAAAAAACTTGGTTTTTTTTCTCGAACGTGGCAAAACTACAGATGTACAGCGATCTGAAAAGTTAAATGTAGTGCGACTAGTGTGTTTTGTGACTGTAGTTTCTTAGTGAAAATATAATGAGTTTAATTTAATTAAAAATGTCTTAAAGATAAATCCAGTGCATTTTTTACTCAGATCCCCTGCTCTTAATAGTATTAATTAACATTATTTTGATTTGAACTCAACTCGACGGTCAAAATCATCTTCCGAAAGTTCTTGCACCAGATGTAGCTTATAAGGGTGAAATTTATTTGTTTTAAGAATGTAAAAAACCAATAGAATTGCTCATGTAGCGCGTTTTACCTCGTTTTATTGTTGCACGATGTTTCCGTCTTTGTAAATTTGAATGCTTATAACTCAATTACGAAGGCATTAACAGAAAAACGGGTTTCTCCATTGTTTGTCTTGTAAAATTTTAAATCGAAATAAGGTGTCATATGTCCACCTTCCTGATTAAAAAAATTATGTTTGATCCAATACGGCGGACAAAAATTAAAATCCCACCATAGTGTTTTTGTTTAACTATGTAGAACTCCATTTCTTTCTGCTTCCAAATACCTCTCGGATATGCAGCATAAAGCTGTTTCCATACTTAAATAGTATCGCTATCACCCGGTATATATGTATATTTTTGAAATATTTAACGCAAAATAATTGATCAGTAATGTGTTATTCACATCCTGAATAATGGTATCCCTGCCACTCGAGATATTGTTGGTGCCAAATGTCTACAGCTGGCTTGAAATTTGTTTCGTTGTCCTTTATTCCGTCCACTCCTTTTTCCTTAATTTTGATCTATCCTTATTATCGGTTTTCGTTGGGTTTCGTCAAACACCCATCGGATTGGCGTTAAGAATGTTAAAGCGTTTCTTTGTCCTTAATACTTTTCTTGTTTTGTTGGGGAGCCACTCAACTTATAGTAGAGCTTCCTATACAATGACTGCGCAAAAAGCTCGATGTCGCGCTAAAGTGCTTTTCGGGTAAAGCAAAAATTTCTATTAATACAATACAAACCATTCAACATGGAGAGGTTTCAGTTGATATAGTTGAGAAATACAGTCGGGTGAATTATTTTTTTTTTTTTACTATTATATCGTGTAGTTATTAGACTTAACTTGAAATTTATTTTATTGAAAATTTGTAATATAAAACACGGTTATAAAGTATCGCTAGCCGATACCTTACCGGTAAACGTTTTGCATTCCCTATAAATGAGTTTTCCATAATACTTTTAATTGTTAAATAAATCATTTATATAACATTAAGAAAAAAATAAAAATAAAATCGGTAATCAATAAACGTCTAGTAAGACTTTCCCGAATTATCATTATTATTACTATTACTACTGTTCTCTCGATTATAACTCGTTTCTAACAAAATTTATTATCTCTAGCTTCTACTTACTCTGCACACGCTAAGTTAATATAATCTATTTATCTCGTGTTTTGAGAGTTAAACGGCATATTTTTTCAATTATTAAAAGGTTAGTTTTCTGCCATTTGGGGCCTTATACTTGACTTACAAAATTAATATTTATTGTATCTATATATATTTTATTCATTTTAATAAACCTTACATTAGTGCGTTTGAACCAACCCGACAGTTTACACCGTTATTGTTTAATGATTATTACAAAATTTTAATTTTGGTGGCCATTTTGAGGTAAATCCGACGGCCGTCGTAGCAGTTCGTGCATTTTTGTAATCTTCTAACAATGCTTAATCCGAATTCGAAATCATAATCCGAGACAAAATGTTTCCACACACATGCATACGTACTTAGATATTGAATTCAGTAAAGAACTGTTCGTTCGTTGATAATAAATAAACGGTGCTGAACACAGAACAAATAATAATAATTTGTAGCTTTAGGCTTGGTTCATTCTTTTTTTAAATTTAAATGGATTTTAGTATAAAAATTATTTTAACAGAATAAAATTACACATATCTTCAGTAATTACGGATCTAAAGTGTTTTTATTCATTCTTATCGTGCATAAATTACGAAACTGTTTTTTCGAATAAACAAGTTTACGTCCGATAATAAAATACATACCGAAGTATTTAAATTTCAAAAACCCCAAATAAACGTCAAGATATATTATATAAGATTTGAATATTGCATTTTATAAGAGGGTCGAGATGGTCTTGGAATTGGTCCATCGCCGCCAATCCAACGCCGAGGAAATTTTCCGTGTAGGGAGATCCTAACATGTAAACACCAGTGTGATGGTATGCCATCTTGTTGGAAGTAAACGACGGGTTGCTTATGTTTAATTTGTGGTAATACACACTCCTGTAACACGGCTAGATAACTAGCGCTAGTAACCGTCGGCTCGGCGAAGAAGAACGTAAAATCGTAACGGCGTGGTTTATCGTCATCTTCAATCGTATGCACCGGCTGAATTTTGTATGCGTGAATTTTTAGGCGCTTGCGTAGAACTTTCACAATCGTCGACTGCGGTATTCCCGGTTCTAAACTCGCCGACGAGTCGATTTACCTGGGCTTCTCTGAAAAGTTCTTTTACTCGATCCACCACTTTCTCGGAGACAGGAGGTCTGCCAGCACCTTTTCTGTGTACTACGTATCCTGTATCCTTAAACTGCCGATACCGATGTTTAATACAGTTTTAATTAGGAGGATCACGGCCGTACTCTAGACGAAAACGTCCACGAACAGTAATAACAGATCCATTTTCACGAAACCGTAGTACGTACATTGCTTTCTCATACACGGTAGCCATTGGTCAACTGACGACCCCCCTGTCGCTACATCGCGCCGGCGTGTTCATATAAGATAATCAGTAACTGCGGGAACTACACTAATGTTTGACAAAAGTCAACGCGCGCTACATTGATTTCCTCTTTTTTTATTAACCCCTGAAATGAGCTGAATAATTTACGTTCACTGTGTATTATTTTCCGCCAAAAACGTTGTTTTTCTATGGAACTCAGTAGAAATGTGAGTTTGGGTTACTGTGCTTCTGAGAAATCCGTCCCGGAACCCACATCGAATACGTCTTGCGGTAATTCACATTATGGATAACGGAATGGACAGTGCAGATACTCGCACTACAAATATCAGCAATTCCCCAAGTTTATATGCATCTGTTCTTCCGAATAAGATCGTTAATGCGATTTTGGAAAGTGTCAGTCGAAACTTCCACACGTCTTCCGCTACGATGAAAATCGGTGATATTTGTCCGATTTAAACTGTTCTATTCGGATGTAAAAGTTTTCACGGTTAATTCACTCACTTCCGCACTCAGTCCGCAATTGAAGTGAATTTCGACCGGTTTTACGCCTTCAGAGAAAAAAGGTTTTATTACAACACGCTGTTCATCCACAGTACAACGGAGCTGTTATTCTGAATTAAACAAAAGAAGTTATAATAATGAAAATTATTTTCAAACAGCTGATATTGTCTACGTCACGGGTACCGACATTTTTAATTTATTCTATTAGTTTTTCTGCTGTGGCCATTTGTCTCTAATTATTTAACGACCCTCGTACGGGTCGTACAATTCAAAAGTAATATCTCAATTGCTATTTTATTACGTCTTACCTAAGAGAATTTTACCATTCGATATACGCAGCATACGTCTTAACACGTATTCGTACTAAAACCGATGAAAATACAGTCACGTTTCATTCGCGTCGAGAATTATTTATATTTGATGACAAAATAGGTATGTTTACGTGATGCATTACTTAAATGATACATTTCGTCTCAAAAAAAATATATATACATATAACCTACATACTGTATTAAGCTGTCACGTTTCACATTTACTTCAACTGGAATTAAATTCTACGTTACGTCAAACGTCAAATTATAACAATAAAAACTAATAGGTAATTATTTTTAATTGAAATGGAATTTTTTTTATTAAAAAAGAATTCTTCATTTATTTCTACGCTTTATTAATTTTAATTTATAATTAAAATCACATATATTATTAAATGTTAATAAATACCGTATTAACTGTTTTATTATTTTTATTATATATGCAAGAATACACTTTTAATATATGTTTTTATTTTAGGGCGATAAATTGAAAATAGAAAATTCGCGTAACAGCTGGTCTGCTTAAACAATAAGATGCTCATATCCCATTGGCAGTGGGGTGCTCTTATATAATTTAAAATTTATTACGTTACAGAAGGGGTTAGTAATTTATTATTATAATTTTTTTTTAATAAGAGTACATTAGGAATCATACGATCAAATAAATTGTTCCTAAAAAAAATACCTTGATTTTCAAATATTTAACATCTAAAGTCATAAAAAAAAGTTTTAAGCTGCTTTCTAATAATATACCGCTAATATACCGCGTATAATATAGCACTTTCAACTACTGATCCTTTTTATTATATAAAATACTTTTAGTATTAATGAAGCATAATTTGAATAATGAACTACGAAAACAAGGAGGAAGTACAAGTATTATTTAAAGAAAGCACGTGCCTTTGTAGTGATGTATACTGCGTATAACGGTCATCTATATAAAGTGACGGTTTATTATATTTACTTAATAATCGATAATCGATTAAAAATAAATAAATAAAAAGAAAAATGGCTATGTCGATTTGAAGTAATTATTTTAACAATGTTTTCATTGAAATGTAAGAATGGCTGATAGCCAAATTTTATTCAGGTAACTCCATAATAATGTTTGCAACAATGCATAACAGAGGGAATGTTTTACTTGGCAATTTCATTTTTATATAGCGATATTTCAAGTGAATTATTGAATCTCGTACTCTAAGAGACATATAAACGGTTTCAAAATTGAAATTTTGAAAATTTACATATTATTTTGACGTTTCATTAATCAAAATAGGATAAACAGTTCTTGAGATATCTGCTAATAAATAGATAATTAATTTTATTGTACCGCAATTTCTTGGAGAGGAAGGAGATAGAGATAATTTTTCGCATGATCACTATCTGTTTACTTTATATAATTAAAGTATCGGTTATAAATAAGTGCAAGGTTGTTTCCTATTTTCACGTTAACTTTGCGTTCCATTCAAAATATAAACAAGATTTTTTACTTCGTTTATTATAAATTACTATCGTTATCTCAATTTATGTTGATTCTCTCGTTTTTATAGAATTACACTTATCTCTTTTCAGGGAAAGTTAAAGAATGAACTTATTTTAAAGGTGTAAAATAATGCATGACCGAAATATCAGAAATATTATTTTTTAATAATGATATTTCTAAAATAACATTATATATTTTTTTTATTTAAAAAAATTGTATTCTTTAATTTCAAATATTTTTTAGCAAGGGCCGACCCTTCTTTACGAAAAGTAGATTTTTTTTACCTTTATTAGATCAGGATGCATTATAGAAAAAAAAGAGCGAACTAAAAAACATAAAAATTAAACTCGCCTCTTGGCGAAATTGATTTAAAAATCTTCGCAAGATTCTCCAGTAATAAACTAAATCATCATGTACATAAAATGTTTGCGAGCTTCAAAATTTAAAATTTTATCTATTTTCGGTTGAAAAATTCATAGATTAATTTCAAAAAACGTACGGTTAATTATCATTAACCATACGTACATGGCTATTATACAATAGCCATACACAGCCTATTTATTATACAATGCAGCCGACCGATAGAATTCGCGAAATTAACCTTTTGGTTTATTTAATTTTTTACTTTTTTCGCTTTAAACGCTCAAGATGCATTTAAAAATACATTTAAAAGTTTTAAATGCACGTAAAAAAAAAAAAAAAAATAGAAGCGAATAGAATTGTACACACACACTTTATTCAGATCTTGTTGAAATTTCAAACGTGATTTATAAATCGTGGATGAATTCTAATAAAAGATTTCAGGGAAATATAAAAAAAAAGCTGAAAACAAAGTTGTAATACTTTTCCTGGTATTGGTTATTTATTCTTACATAGTGGAAAAATAATTATACATGATGATTTTACATTTCTCGGGTGGGGACTAATTTACGATGATGTTTTATTGTAAAATTATCATTATATGTTTAAATTAAAAAAGTTTGAAAAATTCAAAAATCTGTATTTTTTCTGCTTCCCCATCTCCAGAATCATCTTTAAAGAATGTTTTTTTTTATTTTTCTACGTCTACCAAGTTAAATGGAAGAAACTAAATAAAATTCCACTGAAAAATGTCCACCAATAATAAGTTACCTAGATCTCTTTTTTGGTGATGAGAGGTGAATTATGATGAAATCTTAATTGTAATATTGTTACTAAAAGTTTATAATTTAAATATTTAATAATATTAAAAGTTTTGGTTTTAACCAAAAAAAGTTAAACCACAAAGTATATTTTTTGGTCGCTTGCACTACTACTATCCCTAGGAAGACATTAAACAAATTCAATAAATAAAAAGATAGCTTTCTTCGATTTTTGGGGCAAACGTTTTTAAAAATAGTAAGATAAGCATGCATGCATGTACTGAGCTTAATATAAAGTGGAGTTATGTTTTCAAAATTTTAAGAAATTTGACCCCTTGAACCCCACCCCTGAAGATATTGGCCCAAAATTTTACCACTAAATTAACCCTTATACACGAGTCTCTGTATAAAATTTCATCAAAATCGGTTTATCCAGTCAAAAGCTATTAAACTTCAAACACGTCAACACACGTACGTATGTACGAACATTAACCCCCTTTTTTATTTTTGGGGTGCTTGGGTCATGAAACTTCAAGAATGCAAAAAAATTCATACCCGATTTTTTTACTTATTATCATACTTTCCTTCTTGCGGTATATATCTAGAGGTACGATGACAGGAACGTAAAAAAAAAAAAATATATATATATATATATATTTAGCCAGTATAAGCTTAGTCAAAATTTTCTGTTTCTCACAAAATAGCATTAATATTATTTTTTATTTTTCATAAAAACCATTGAAGATTTCTTCAAACCACATTAAAAAGTGATCAATTATGATCGCTTTTTATAGCAAAATAATTAATTTATTCATACGTCGTAATGGAAATGAATCAAATGAAATCGATAATTATGCATGCGATTACATACAAAACACTGAACACCGGTTGGCCAAGTGGTACTGTTATCTTTTGTTATACAACTACAAGGAATAATTATTTCATAAAAATCTACTGGTCGGATGCAATGTGCAATAGGGTATTATTAACTATACATTTTCTGAAATTAATTTACGAATTTTTCAACTGAAAAAATATAAAATTATTAGCGTTAGGGCTCGCGAAGTTTTAATGTATATAATGACATTATTAGTTTATTACCGGAAAAACTTTCTTAAGTATTTCTTGTTTGCGATCATATTATTTACATAGTGATATTTTCACGCGGATGCACTACTGAATTGAAAAAAATCAAAACTGTGTTATCTTAGGTTTCAATCCACAGTAGCCGACTGTTCAGAGCCTTTTTTTAATTTCTGAAAAGGTTTTCGTTTTAATAACAGAGCAAATAAGGATCAGCATAAGGAATCGCGTACCTGAAATTTTCTATCTATTGAAAAAATACTAATGTTTTCTTACAACTAAATTAGTGGAAAATTTTCCAACGAAAGTGATTTATGTCCCTCTGTCCCTTAAACAGCAAACAAATAATTTTATTGACAATTATACGAGCATATTGAAAAGCAAGCAAAGTAATGAAACCGAGAAGTGTGTATCTAGTCTCACGATTTTGAAAAGCGATCGGCTGAATGATCTTATCTTATGCTGTATCACATAAATGAGTGATAATTTATAAAAATTCTGTTATTCAGCTGCACGTGTAAACCCTCATTTTTCAAAACTGTAATTTTTCACAAAGAAGGAATAAAGTGTGTAATGCAATAATTCTTGTCATTTTCATCGAAATTAATAAAAAAGTTTCAAACGTTCTATTTTGTTCTATTCATTCATTCATAATCGACATATAGAATTATTTTATGCGGTTTTCGATTAAATTAAAGGATGGTTACGAGAAATTCAAAACGTTATGTCTAAACTCTCGATTTCAGAAGATATCAGGTCGTTTATTATACTTTCTCACTTTCTGAAAAAATAACGTTTCTATTATTGCAAACTAGTTGATATACAATGATGTCTGAATGGAGTCCACGGTTTCTATATCGTAAATATATATTAATTTTTTATCTGAAGTACTCGATTCGTTTCTTCTTAACAATTTTCTCCAGAAGTTTGTACTACACTATACATTATAATTGTACTCGATAATTACAATATGAATTACGTTTGGCCGGTTACCATTTTCTCATTATAGTCAGAAAAATGAACGATGAATTCGTGAAATGCAAATAGGTCGGCTGTGATGTATCATCGAGTAATCTTTATGTATAAAGCCGAATGTTTGTTCTCGAAGCACGCGAGAACTAACCGACTGATTGCTTTCAAATTTGCAGGGAAGGTCTTAAATCATAGACCGTGGCCTAGCTCCCTTGGGGGTGAAGTTGTCAGTTAAAAAAAATTCATTAAAGAAGAAAGAAATTAATAATTAAAAATTAATTTCTGTCACCATGGCAACAGAAATAAGTTGTGAATCTTTCGTCGTCAAAGGTCTGTGCACTTCAGTCACCATAATTACTACTATTATTCTGTTTTTTTTGTTAATTTATTTTTTAGGTTTTTATAAAGCCTTGAATACTTTAACTATTATTTATCAGTATTATTCCCACAACCGTGAAGGTAACGAACACTGCGAGGGTCCTGGCTAGACGGTCGGGCGAGCGAAGCGAGCCCCGACAGGCTAGTATAATATATAAATGGGAAAGTTTGTGGCTGGTTCTTTCTATCTGTTTGCAACAGCAACATACAAGAACCAACCGACCGATTGCTTTCAAATTTTCAGGATATATTCATGTTACTCCAGGGACTTCCCTGGAGTAAAACTGTAAAACTAGTATTAACTATTGCGGGTAAAACTGTAAATATTTATCGTCAAAAGTCTGTGTTCTTTAGTTACTATAGTTACTACTACTCTGTGTTTTGCAATTTAGTTTCTTATTCAGCTGTTTGTAAAGTCTGTATACTCTGTTATTTATCAGTATTATTCTCACAAGCATGAAGTTAACAAGCATTAAGCAGCTGGAGTTTGGCTAGACTGGAAGGGCGAGCAAAGCGAGACCTGATCGGCTAGTGTTTAAATAATATAGACTGAAATATTTTTTTGAATATACTAAACGAAATGTACCTACTAATTATAACGATTTTATTAGAAGATGTCGGTTTACTTATTTTTTTTTTTAATGAAAACTACAGATAACTTCACTAGAAAAGGTGTTGCGAAATTAGTTCCGAAAGGTTTTTCTGATGAATAATTTTCATTAGACGGGAAGGGCTCCGCTTCGCTCACCCTGACCGGCTGTTTGGCTATAAATCTATTACTTTTTTACTTGGGCAAAGGTTCAGTTTAGGTTGGCTGTCGCAAATGTCGGGATAATGTGTTACAAAGTCCATACAGTTTTCTTCGAGTAATAGCGAAAAGATTTTCAACATTTCATTTATTCTGTAGAAGTATCTACATAGTACATAGTTTTTACGCGGATATTCGATCGAGTTAGAAGATAAAGAAAATACATTTAATTTGTAATGTCAAGTCTTCTCCGTCGGCCGTACAAGAAATTACTCACTAGGTAGATTGTAATCGTGTAACTTTAAATATGGATTAAAATTTTATTTTTTGCTCCTCAAGTAGATACAATATTACTAATTCCGTGGAGAGAATTCCCGCTAACGAAAACGACATTCTGTTGCCCATCAGAGGTATTATTGGGATGATTTAATTAATTTCGTGTGAAACAAATTAAGCCGTATTGTTTTACTTTGAAGAGCCTTAATAAAACGCTAAGCAAGACATCATTTATGCTTACGTACATTATCATCCTAAAGTACAAAATCATCTCTTTGGGCTCCCTCAGTGTCAGAACGATTTTGCAAGGTACAGAAATGGGCTGTCAAATCATTATCTGGGGCCCATAGGTATGAAATATGTAGTCCGATATTTAGTAAATTGAAGATGTTAATTTATCCTTGTGTTTATATTTATGAATCTTAGCTATAAATTATAATTTATTATTAAAAAATAACACTATCAAACCAGGCAACAGAACTGTTTCCGTGTTACTCAATTTAATGCTTAGCTTACTAGAAACGACCTTATTATACTTTCTTTGCCATTTTTAATAAATTATCCAACTATTTAAATATCTTCCCACCGGTTTACTTTATATTAAACAATTTTCTTTTATGAAAACAATGTTTCTCAAATGAATGTTTAAGTAATTTAAAAAAATTGAATTTTCTGCATCCCGTTTATCGTGTACATAAATATGTGTTCAAATAATTTCCATTAACAATGAAAATTATTTTTACCATAACATCATTTGATGTGTTAATTTTTTAAATTATTAATAGGTAATTTAATCGCATCTATTTTTTTTAGTTTTATAATTAATTGTGTATTTTCTGATGCTGCGCTGGAAAATTCGTGAATCAGGGTCAATGTGAAATTTTTATATATTCACTGTATACATACGGTTATAGAAATTCGAGATAAACTTATGTCCTTACAACAAAAATAAATACAAATAATAATAATAAAAACGTTTGCGTATAGTAATGTAAACTGTAGTACCTAATCAATTTATTATACAGTAAGTGGTGTATGTTTTAAAGAATTAATTACCGTATCTTTGAAAGAATATTTTTTACATAACGACAGTTCTAGGAATAAGTTAAAATGCTGAAAAAAACCAAACATACAACTACATAAATATAGCTACAATGCAATATGCAATATTTACCCTTTTTACTTTTAGAATATCAACAGCATTAATCAACATACCTGCAAAAAAAAAGAAGAAAATGTTAGTAAAAACATACTTAATACAATTTAAAATATTAAGTTTGATCAGGACAAATGTGGATATAGTAGGAATTAGTGAGGTTCGGTGGGAAGAGGAAGGCGACTTTTGGTCAGGTGATTTTAGAGTAATTAACTCAGCGTCAAATAATGGGCAGGCAGGAGTAGGTTTCGTGATGAACAAGAAGATAGGGAGGAGAGTGGAGTATTTCAAAACTTATAGTGATAGAATCATTGTAATAAAGATAAAATCAAAACCTAAACCGACAACGATTGTTAACGTCTATATGCCTACAAGCGCCCATGATGATGATGAGGTAGAGTGTGTATACGAAGAGATTGATGAAGCAATTAAACACGTAAAAGGAGATGAAAATTAGATAAAATAGTTGGAGATTGGAATGCAAGCATTGGAAAAGGCAAAGAAGGAAATATAGTGGGTGAATACGGGCTGGGCAAAAGGAATGAAAGAGGGGACCGAGTTTTGCACGAAGTATAATTTAGTAATTGCCAACACCCAATTTAAAAATCATAATAGAAGAATATACACTTGGAAAAAGCCAGGCGATACTGCAAGGTATCAGATAGATTATATCATGGTTAAGCAAAGATTTAGAAATCAACTCGTTGACTGCAAAACTTACCCTGGAGCAGACATTGATAGCGACCATAATTTGGTGATAATGAAATGTAGATTGGGGTTTAAAAACCTGAAGAAAAGTTGTCAGATGAATCGGTGGAATTTAGAGAAGCTTGAGGAAGAGGAGGTAAAGAAGATTTTTGAGGAGGACATCACAAGAGGTCTGAGTAAAAAAGATAAGGTAGAAAATGTAGAAGAAGAATGGGAGAATGTTAAAAAGGAAATTATTAAATCAGCAGAAGCAAACTTAGGCGGAATAAAGAGAACTGGTAGAAAACCTTGGGTTTCAGACGATATATTGCAGCTGATGGATGAACGGAGAAAATATAAGAATGCTAATGATGAAGAAAGTAAAAGGAACTATCGGCAATTAAGAAATGCTATAAACAGGAAGTGCAAACTGGCGAAAGAAGAGTGGATTAAAGAAAAGTATTCAGAAGTGGAAAGAGAAATGAACATTGGTAAAATGGACGGAGCATACAGGAAAGTTAAGGAAAATTTTGTTTTATAGAGGAAGAAGAGAAAGTTGAGAAGGATGAAATGGGAGAAACAATACAGAGATCTGAATTTAAGAGAGCATTAAAAGATTTAAATGGCAGAAAGGCTCCTGGAATAGACGGAATACCTGTAGAATTACTGCGCAGTGCAGGTGAGGAAGCGATTGATAGATTATACAAACTGGTGTGTAATATTTATGAAAAAGGGGAATTTCCGTCAGACTTCAAAAAAAGTGTTATAGTTATGATACCAAAGAAAGCAGGGGCAGATAAATGTGAAGAATATAGAACAATTAGTTTAACTAGTCATGCATCAAAAATCTTAACTAGAATTTTATACAGAAGAATTGAGAGGAGAGTGGAAGAAGTGTTAGGAGAAGACCAATTTGGTTTCAGGAAAAGTATAGGGACAAGGGAAGCAATTTTAGGCCTCAGATTAATAGTAGAAGGAAGATTAAAGAAAAACAAACCAACATACTTGGCGTTTATAGACCTAGAAAAGGCTTTCGATAACGTAGACTGGAATAAAATGTTCAGCATTTAAAAAAAATTAGGGTTCAAATACAGAGATAGAAGAACAATTGCTAACATGTACAGGAACCAAACAGCAACAATAACAATTGAAGAACATAAGAAAGAAGCCCTAATAAGAAAGGGAGTCCGACAAGGATGTTCCCTATCTCCGTTACTTTTTAATCTTTACATGGAACTAGCAGTTAATGATGTTAAAGAACAATTTAGATTCGGAGTAACAGTACAAGGTGAAAAGATAAAGATGCTACGATTTGCTGTTGGTATAGTAATTCTAGCCGAGAGTAAAAAGGATTTAGAAGAAACAATGAACGGCATAGATGAAGTCCTACGCAAGAACTATCGCATGAAAATAAACAAGAACAAAACAAAAGTAATGAAATGTAGTAGAAATAACAAAGATGGACCGCTGAATGTGAAAATTGGAGGAGAAAGGATTATGGAGGTAGAAGAATTTTGTTATTTGGGAAGTAAAATTACTAAAGATGGACGAAGCAGGAGCGATATAAAATGCCGAATAGCACAAGCTAAACGAGCCTTCAGTAAGAAATATAATTTTTTTACATCAAAAATTAATTTAAATGTCAGGAAAAGATTTTTGAAAGTGTATGTTTGGAGTGTCGCTTTATATGGAAGTGAAACTTGGACAATCGGAGTATCTGAGAAGAAAAGATTAGAAGCTTTTGAAACGCGGTGCTATAGGAGAATGTTAAAAATCAGACGGGTGGATAAAGTGACAAATGAAGAGGTATTGCGGCAAATAGATGAAGAAAGAAGCATTTGGAAAAATATAGTTAAAAGAAGAGACAGACTTATAGGCCACATACTAAGGCATCCTGGAATAGTCGCTTTAATATTGGAAGGACAGGTAGAAGGGAAAAATTGTGTAGGCAGGCCACGTTTGGAGTATGTAAAACAAATTGTTGGGGATGTAGGATGTAGAGGGTATACTGAAATGAAACGACTAGCACTAGATAGGGAATCTTGGAGAGCTGCATCAAACCAGTCAAATGACTGAAGACAAAAAAAAAAAGTTTGATCAGACAATATTATTATTAGAAAGTTCTGGGTTCAAATTCCAGTCAGGATTGGCATTTTTTATACACTTCATCTTTCAAAAGTAACTGCAATCGAACGTTTACCTTGTAGTTGCTAAATAAATAAAAAAATCATTACATTCTACTCCACGTGAAGAAGGAAGTAGAAATAAAATAAATATAAAGTAGGTTTAGAGAAAGACAGAAACAAAAGGACGTTACAAATAAGGAATGAAGAGTTGAAAAGAATACGATAAAAGTAAAATAGATTAATGAAAGCAATAAGGAAAAAAGGACTTCAGGGATTAAATATCGAGATGTTTCTAACACTCTATCATAGAGATCGTCTTTAAAAGGATAATGAAAAGTAAAGCATGATAGGAACGTAGAAGAGGAAGAAAGTGAAATATATTATTTTTAATGTATTTTTATTATAAATAAATTAATAAAAGTCACTTAAACATAATGTATATTTACAGCATCAAAAGAAACAAACAATTCTTATACTCCTTTAAATAAGTATAGACTTTTTTTAAAAATAATTAATTATAAAATTACCTTTAAAACCAACAATAAAAATATGGAAAAAATAATAACAAATATAATTCTACTATTTATAATAAAGTGGGAGTTTATAAAAAAAGAATAAGGAAAACAAATCTGTAAAAAAAAGATCTCATAGGAATAACAAACAGAAATTAAAAAAACCTTTTTTAAGAACATTTACAAGCATATTGATATAATAAAAAGAATTCTGTTTATTCTTATCACGTTAAGTAAAATAAATTCACGTTCTCAAGAATAAAAAAACTATATATATATATACTAGAAACCATAAGCAACAAATTTAAATCCCTTACTCTTAGAGAATACATGTAATAAAAAAAGCAAGAAAAATAAAATTAATGAACAAATAGAATTTGGTGAGGAAATTAGATTAAAAAAATAATAAATTTAATTGAAATTATAATACCAGAAACACTAGTTTCATTATATACTAACAGGTTACAATAGAGGCAAATAATTCATTTTATAACTATTACGAGATGCTCAACACACTTCCCTAAAACTTTAATATTTCAAATTATGTTTTTAATCTAATTCCATTATAATGCATGTTCTGATGAAGCAGAAATCTAAAATCCAGTAAATAAAAAAATATACACGCCAAATAAATTTCCATAGAAAAAACTAAATTCATAAAAAAAATATAAAAGATGCATTAAATTTGTTAAATTCAGACTTTGGAAAAATCCGAAAAGTCGAAAAATGAACATTTTTAGAGAAATTATTCGTCAAAATGGTTTGGAAAAAATATCGTTGTATGAAAAAAGAAATCGGGAAAACGGATAAAACGTACGGAATAATTAAAGGATCTTCAACAAAAAATGCTTTTTTATAAACGTAAAAATAAGATATAACAAAGTAATTAAATCTGAAATTCTTTACCTGTCGGAATGTTTAAACCTAAACAACAAAGGAAAAATAGAAAAGAATAAAAAAAAAAATTACCAACATAAAAAGGAACAAAATTTGGAAAATAGAAACTAATTTGGAAATGCAAAAACAAATTACCAATTCGATAATGAAGAAAATATTAATATTTTACGGGTATTTTTCAACAGAAAAAAAATTAACAAAAAAATATAATCGAATTCTTCTATAAAAAAAAGCTAATTAAATAACCTGTTTCTATGAAGTCAGAAAAAATGAAAAGAAAAATAGATTTATCTTAGGAAAATTTTTAGTAAAAAAATTTTAAAAACTGGAAGATTTCCAAGCCAAAATAAAAAAACCACAAATTAAGATCCAGCATCAGAAGAAAGAAAGAAAGAAATGGCACAGCGAAATGAATAAGGAATATTGGAAAAAGAGAAAACAATAGAATAAGGTGAAACAAAGTTAAAAACTACTTTAAAAAAATATATATATTTTTTAAATTACACTAATGAATAGGCCATAGACATTATCTTTATTTTGTAGTTAAAGTACGTGTGTACATGAAATTTCTGGCAAGAACACTGTTATATACGTAAATATAAGTCTCATTATCACGGAATGTATTTTTACGGAATCACGTGTTAACATTTTGTAATAAATCTAATTCAGTTTACATGAACTAAAGTGTAATTTTAAAAGTATTTGTGATGACATATTTTTTCATCTTTTTATTAAAAAAAATAATAATATTGATAATAGATCGCCTCGTATTGGGTTTGTTATAATACGTTATACTGTACGTATATTTAGTTTTTATGAAAATAAATTATTAATATAATAAATTTTTACTAGCAAAAATATATTACATTACAGCCTATACCGAGAAAGAAACTAATTCTTCTTGTTAAGTTTGTACGATTAGTTACGGGGGGATAGTATTATATAGAAGTTCATTGTGCTGGGAACATCATACACACAATGGGACACGTACTGTGTAGCTGGTTCTAGCTAGCTAGATCGTCGGTGGTTAGTCGATGACTGTTTGCCTCTTTGCCTGGTCACTGACCGTAGAAGACCACAGGAAGGTCCCCCTCGGTCAATCAGGAGTTTGTCACAGGATAACTTATTGACAGTTTCCTGTTTAATGTCGCAGTGCCGTGTCCTAACACCGCACTACCGCTGTATAGCGTTTGATGTAGAATGAAGTTCGGTAGCCGTGATAATGAGTACAACTATACAAAAAAGGGAGTGGCTAATAGGGGTCACAAAATAGTAATGTAAAATTTACTACGGGCGTAATAAATATTATTCCAGATCCCAAAATTCTTGGAAATTCTCTCTTTTCAGGAAACGCCTTTGTAATAGTAAAATTAACATTCACTGTTATATTTCTGACAACGCAAAAGAGATGTGAAAAAATACTATTCGTATAATTTTAAAAAACGAACACAAAGTAACAAAAAGTATAAATAATGCTTTAAAATATAGCTATCGGTAATTAAAGATTACGCTTTAACAAATGCCATAAATAAAAATAATTAACTTACAACATACATAGTTCTATAACTTTTATTAATTTAAATATATCTCATACGTAAATTAGAAACGACGAGTCATCCTACGAATCTAAATATAATAATACAAGATAATCTGTCGTGTACATAACTTCCGAAGTACATAATATACAAGAAATACAAGAATATTTACCAATAATTACAGTAAACATTTTAGGGTTAAGATATTAAAAACTATCCAGAGATAAACCGCATAGAATTATTACGTATTATAATATTTATTAAAACCGGGAATGAAATAGAACAGTAATATTATTTGGTTATATATTAAGATAAGATATACTAAAATATAAAGATTCAGTAAATATTTTTAGAACAAGTTACTAAACAGAACAGAAAAAATAGAGAATAGAATCAAACCTATAAATATCTAATACATAAAAATTCATTACTAATTATTCTGTCGAAGATCCTACTGGAAACGAAAACTTTTAAGAAAAAAATGATATTAAATAAGAACGGAATGAATTAATCGACTAGAAAATGAAAAATTAACGGTTTGCGATAAAAATTTATGAGAGAAAAAGATGGGATTTTTTTAACAACAGGTAGGAGAAAGGATCAATTAAAATAGACATTAAGGATATCAGATTTTGTTTTATAACTGGGACCATTTTGAAGTATAAAAGGATGCCTAAATGCTATGGAAGGTAGTATATATAATTGTTCATTGAAGTATCTTAAACAGATGTGGCTGATGCTCCCTACGTGTACAGGATTGCTAAATGTGGTGTAGATAAATACGTTGAGATGTTCCTTGGGAGTTTTACGGTTGATTAGAAATCGATTATTCGGGAGAATAAAATGACGAGTACAAGTGTTTTGGAAACAACGAAAAAACGGCTTTTCCCGTTGTTGAGACGCTGTTTTTTATTTGAAGGAAAGATAGGAGAAAAGAGCATATTAAAGGAAGTAAGAAGATCGGAGATTTACGTCAAGGGAAAAGGCAGATACAAAATGAAAAAAAGAAGGTGTACAGTTACCTGTGACGTAGGGGAATAAGTTCAGAGGATTCAATGGAAAGAGAATGGAAGTTCAACTGCTGTAAGTATATCCGGTAAGAGAAGGTAAAAGAAAGGGTATAGTGTAAAACGTTAAGGGTAAACCGAGTTAGAATTAAAGGAAACAGCAAACATAAGATGCAGCTTGTGGATAAATAAGTTTCTATTTTAACACGAATGTTTCTACAGTTTTCTGTTTAGTAAGATATGGGATTTTATTTTTTTTAATAACGCTTGAGTAGACACCATTACGATCTACTTACTTTAATATTTTTAATCGAAAATTTTCCATTGCTCGCCGTAACATGGCCAGTACAATGCGTACAACTTCTTGAATTTAATTTTACTTCCGCTAACTTATGCGGTTGCTGGACATACACCTTGCTGTAAATACCAAAGAAAAGGCGGTAAGCGGACAAATCAGGAGATCTAGCCGTCCAAACAATGTCTCCAGTATTGGATAAAATATGGTTCGGAAAGAGCTCTCTTAAACCTATAATAAACGTAGGACTTGTAGACCCACCGTCATGCTGGAATCGTGTAATTTGTGGAAATCGAACTAATTCTTGCCTCAAAAATGTTTTAGCCGAGCTTGTATAATGTGCTGTAATAATGGTTTTAGCGTTTCGTCTTGAAAAAAGAATCATTCAATAGTGTCAGATGATGAAAGTGCACATCACACTGTGACTTTCGGAATACGTAACGGTTTTTCGTGTAACAAAAGTAAGTTTTCAGCGTTCCAGTATCGACAATTCTGCTTATTTATGTGACCGTTTAAATGAAAATGAGCTTCATCTGACATAAACATAGGTGAATTAATTTTTTGTCATAATCTTCCAAACGCTAAAACATTTCTAGACAAAGATTCACGGGAAGAACCGAATCAGCATATTTTAATTACGGAACAACTTAAATTTTATAAAGGTGAAAACTTAAATTATTATTTAACTTTCGACGGATTGATGGTTCTCTGATATTCACTGCTAATGCGTGTTTAATCGTAGATCATTTTGGACTTGCGTTTTATGATAGTTCGAACTCTCCCAATGTTTACTGGCGTTCACGTTTTGCTGGTTCTTTGTATTTTTAATTTATTGCGGACCAGTTACCTCAAACCTTTTAACTGTAAGCTGATTATATGAACATAAGGTACCCGCTCATGACGCGGAATATTGAACTGATATTTAATTAGTACTGAATTATATCCTGAGTATTTAATTGAATTGACATTGAGAATACTTGAACAGGATTTGAAAACATAATTTGCACTGCATATTTTTTACTAGTACAGAAAACGTTTTTGAAATAGTTAATACTCGTATTATTCCTGGCCTTCTGGGATGATGTTTGTTAAACTTTATGATAGTGTTTATAACTACAAGTTTGAAAAGTTTTTAAGTGCGTAAGCATATTATTACTTCACTATTCTATACATGTCGGGTATGGCACTAGACCGATCGAGAATCTAAGCTTAACTTAGCATAATTGCAGTTAAACATATTAATATTTTCAGTCCATAAGTAATATAAATGTAGGCAAAATGCTAACTGTTTGATTTCTTAATGTTGAAGTAATTATCATGTTGATACCACAATTATCACGTAGTTAATTTAGCGTTCTACGACGTCATCCTTCTCTTTACTTTATTCATCTTTTTGACTTAATTTTCAGTCTGAATAAATATGGTTTATTTAAAAAAAAAAGTCTAAATATTTTAATAGGTACAATCATTCTATTTACGGGGTATGTTGAAATAAGTATCTATTCTTCAATCAACAACCACTTCAGTAAAGGCTAAAATAAGAAAAAGAAAGTTTTCAAATCTGTAAGTCCGGGATCTATAATTTAAAAATAATTGTAGACATTTCTTGGTAGCTTTATATATGAAGTATAAACTTTCAAAAAATTTTGAAAAAACTTTAAATCGAAGAAAAATAGAGGGAAAGAACAAAAAAACAAATTTTTTCCAATTTTAAGAGATGGGGGTTGATTTTTTGGGAAAAATGTTTAATGATTTTTTATGTATGCATTGCAAATTGCTTTAATAAAGTTCCCTCTAAAATACCTCTGAAGAAAATCGACATTGGGTTTTTCGCGATATCCCCTCACGTCCTTAACGAAATTAAAAAAAAAAATTAATATGATCAATATATAAAAAAATTTGAGCCAAATTTGAAGAAAAATTGGTTCGGTTAATTCTGAGATATATGGCCAAAACCAGTGCGACACACAGATGCATTCATATTTTTTTTTGGACTAGATGAACTACGAGGTCTACAAATACAGTAATGAGACTAGTTTGTTTTTTTTGGCAGCCAAAGTGGCAACACTGTAAAGTTACTAGTAAACATATGGTTATATGAACAGCTGATTTATATTTGCTATTAATATTTCTAGTCTATTGTTGACGTGAGATGTAAACAAACTTTTCGTGAAACGAGTTTTTATTGTACGTTACAAAAATGAGTGATACTAATTATGAGCAACGTTGCGCAATCAAGTTTTGTGTTAAACTCTGTGAGAATGGTATTGAAACTTTTATTAAATTGAAAAGGGCTTATGGAGATGAAGCTCTGTCACGAGTCCAAGAGTTTAGGTGGTTTAAAGGATTTTCAGATGGCCAGGAATCGGTTGCGGACGATCCACGCTCTGGAAGACCGTTAACTTCAAAAAGTGACGACAATGTTGAGCGAATCGGAGACTTGAAAAGGTACGACCGGCGATAAACTATCAGAATGACTGAAGAATAATTGCATTTGAACCGTACCACAGTCCATCAAATTTTAACAAACGAATTGGACATGAAAAACATTTGTGCAAAATTGATCCCAAAAAACTCACTGTTGAACAGAAAAACAACAGGGTGGAAGTGTGCCGCGATCTTCTAGGGTGAATTGAAACCGATCCTGATTTTCTAAAAAAAAATGTTATTACTGGTGATGAATCTTGGATATTTGAGTACCATCTAGAAACAAAACGCCAGGGCCAGGAGTGTCACACTCCAAATTCACCGCATCCCAAAAAAGCAAAAATAAGCAAATCAAAAATCAAAACCATTCTAATTTGTTTCTTCGATAGTAATGGCATTGTCCATAAGGAGATTTTGCCTACAAGATAGACCGTAAATCAATATGTTTGCCGAGAAATTCTTGAAAGACTGCGGAAAAGAGTTGCCCGTGTGAGACCAGCCATCAAAGATAACTGGATGCTGCATCATGACAATGCACCTTGTCATACTGCACTCTCGATTAATGAGTTTTTGGCAAAGAAAAATATTCCTGTAGTCCCTCGACCACCTTATTCATCTGACTTGAGTCCCTGCGACTTTTTCCTTATCCCGACTTTAAAAACCACCTCGTAAAAAAAATGTAACCGAACATCTGAAGGATATTCCGGTTTCTGAGTTCTAACACTGCTACGAAGAGTGGGAAAACCGTTTGAAGCGTTGCGTGGTTTCTCAAGGGAACTATTTCGAACGTGGTAGAGTCCATGTATAATTGGATTGTAAATAAAGAGTTTTTCTGAACCAGTCCCATTACTTTATTTACAGACCTCGTAGTCGAACCCAAAAACGTAAAAAACTGCGAAAAACCCGACACTTCATTTTTGACCCGATCACCATACTTTGCTACTTATTATAGCTATTCTATCTATATTCGCCGGGAAAGAAAAAGTAATGAAATAAACAAATTAAACAGAAACGTAGATAAATATAGTATCATTAAAAATTTATAAAAATCGGTTGTGGATTACGACTGATTCATTCGGTAACGGTAAAACCCATTAGACCTTTTCTGTTTTCCCCCGCAATGGTTTTTTTACGTTACGTATTACGTATACGTAACGTAAAAAAATCTTTCATCTCTAAAGGTCAAGTAATGCAATACTAAAGTTCTACAGGCACAAATTACAAGGTACTTTTTCGGAATCCGACAGCCACTTTTTTCAATTTTTTCTTCCAAATCAGTGGGTATTTGCAGAGAAATTAGAAATACAATCTAACCAAACTTAACCTACGCTCGCTTCGCTCTCTAGTCAAGGTTAGCGAGGCTTTAATTCAACGCCTCTCTCGTTTGAATCGATTTCCCTAACTAAACCAAACATCTTCACAGCGCAATAATTAGATACAGAATGATTACAGGCAGCGACACCAATGTCTTTTAATATTGTACTATGTTGTACTAAGTAACCAGACATGTTTAAACATGACCGATTACTAATACGTAATACGTAACGTAAAATAAACCATTGCGGGGGAAAGCAGAAAAGGCCCGTTTATTTAAAACAGCCCTAAAAATATTTCCACAATTATAAATACAATAATTACGTAATTTAGTCAAAGTATTAAGTCATGCTTCTTAATATAGTAAATGATCTGTATTATAACCACCTGGCTTAAAATATGGCGGGTCTTAAAAATGCAATTATAGGACAATCAATGATCAATACTTTTACATCCGGACTAACTCGGGAAATATCTCACAAAACCGTAAAAAAAACTCTATTCTCCCTTTTTAATGAACTTAAAATTACTGTTCATTCATTCCCTTCCCTCTTAATAATATATTTTACTTTAATGAAGCCAGAATTCTGAAATAAATTTCTTTATTACTTTGTATTAGGATTATATTCATTTTTTTCTTTTAGCCGCAATTAATCTTCATCAGTCTTTCTAACTTAATCAATCTTATTATCATCGTTATCATTTTACGTAGGTAGGATAAGTTATTTCTTTGTTTTTATTTATATAATTCTTTCCAATTCTTATAGACTGCCATTCATCATAATAATTAAGCGTAATTTTATCTCAAAAAATAAAAATAACAAAAATAAATGGATAAACTTTCTCTCATGAACAGAGTAAAAATAAAAGTCGAATGAAAATATCGTAGATTAAAATACAAAAGTTAAGCTGTGGAAAAGTAAAATTAATTTTTTTAAATTCTTATTTTAACTGATTATCTGATAGATTAATATAATTTATGTTATATATTTTATAAACAAATTATAAACAGAAAAAATTCTGAAAGAGAAAAATAATATACAGTACAATAAGTCTAAATATTAAATCGACAAAATTAAATTTACGAAATAAACAATTAAAAAAACTTTTCCTTTAATTTTATTAACGATGATTGCAGTTTGCACTAAGTAGACTTCACCCATATATATATAACATCAAATTGTAAAAAAGTCTAGGAAAACACCTCCTTAACAAAAGAATTTAAATAAAAATCGTACTTTTTTCTATTTACATAATCACTCCTTTATCCGAATGGATAAGTAGATCTAAGCTTTACAGAGTTTTGTTAAATCGAATTTGATAATTTTTAAGTTGAAAAACTTTTCTCCCCTTAGTTTATATATATATATAATTTTATTCCTAAAGTATACGTCGCAATCTGTTCAACTACGAACAATAAGCAACCCCTTCCCAAAGTCCCAAGAAGATGAATGATATGTATGAGATGCAAATAAGGTGTAGTCTTATACAGACTTAGGCCGACCATTCCCGAAATGTGTGGTTAGTCAAACCCCAACCGCCAAAGTACACCGACATCCACTGTCTAGTATTCAAATCCGTCTAAAGGAGGATTCGAACCTCAGAACCTTCGACTTCGAAAATCAGCTGTTAAACAAGTGATTTGCGACGAGGAGTTCCACTAGACTATATAGGTATAAATCTACGTACGAAAAAAAAATTACGGTAAGGTATCCAGGAGAGAGGTGATGGCCAATCTTAAGGCACTGATTTAGGACATCAAAATCAACAAAAAAAATGTTCATGTAAACAAATGCCCTATCTCGGTCCACGATTTTATGTTTTTTGAACACAAAAATAATTTTAAGAATATGTAAACATACCAAACATATTTTACAGAATAAATAAGTTTCAAACTTTACCTTAGAAAAATCCAAAATGACGGTTATTTAAATATTTTAATGTTAATAGCTGCGTAAATATTAGTTTTATCGAATTATGTTTTATTATATAAACTGTTAAACCTTCTGCTATAAACAAAATGACACCTTCTCTGTTCAAATCGGTTGATAAACAGCCGAGATATGAAACTGTTGAAAGCGGATCGCTGGTAATACTCGTACTATCCAAACGCTTCAATAAAAAATACGGGTAAAAAACCCAAATTTATTATACTATTATTTCCATACGTTTACTAAAAACTTGTAAGAAGAATTTGTTTAAACGAAATTTAAAGTCAGACTCTTCGTAATAAACGGAAAGGAGGTTTCGTACCATTCGAAACTGCTCTTTTTTTATCACTTTCAAGTAGACGTTTTTAGGATCCGAGTAGATTAGAAAGATTACATTCCTTAGTTACAAATAATTGCTGTGAATAATTCAAATTTGTAATGAAAAATATTACAGCGCAAATATTTAATAAATAAATAATTTCATCGGGATAAGTACACAATAATAACTTACATAATAATAAGTTATATAAATCATATCAGGAGCGGGTAGTTACGGTATTCTACGGATAACAAAAAAGGAACTGTTCCAGTATTTGTCTGGGTTGATCAAAGAAAATTGTGGTAAAATCTTGATTAAACCAGCGTCGTAAAATACACGATTACTTTTGTATAACCCACATATTATAAAACGAGTAAAACTTAAACAATAAATCAGAAGGCGTTATTTCGAAACAACAAATGCGAGTACAATTGTACAGGTTAAACGAAAATGCACAAAATTCAAGAGTTTTTTTAACATTATTTTCAATTAGGATATTTAAAAATTTATCGGTAATTTATATGTTGTTTCTATAAACTGAAATCTTTTAATCTAATTTAATAAAAAAGGAAACGGAAATACAAATAACATTCTTTTCGGTTTATCGAAAATATTGAACTAAATTTAAGAAATAAAAAACAGAATTGGCAGTTACATTATTAACCGGATAATTAATTATTTAACTAGATAAGAGTAGATATGTTATATTTTAAGAATAAATGACAAATTGTTTTCTTACAAGAAAACTATATCTTTAATTTTCATGAATTAAAAAAATAAAACATCTGAAACAAGAATTGAATATATGTTCATAATCATTATGAATAAATGACATTTACAATAGATTTTAATTTTAGTTAAAAAATTCAGATTAGGTTAGGTTATTTTTTTTTGTTCAGTTACAATTTATTTATTGAGTGTGTATGTGTACACGCGCGAGATCATTTTAATATATAATTTAAATTTATATCTACTATAATTAAAATGAAAGCGGATTAAATTAAATAAATGAAATGCGCTGTCCATAAATAATGAAAATACTATTGTAAAACTTTAAACCATTACATTTTGACGTCTTTGGTAAAACACCATAGTTATAAGTTAGAATTTAATGTGGCATCATCCTTCTTTTATTGTAAGAGTTTCACTTCTTTCTATTCTACACTTCTAATCATTATGTCTTTCTCTTAAACTGTGCAGGAACACACACCTCTTGAAAATTCACATTCACCACACTTGTACAATTAAGATGGAATAAATTCCATTGTGCTTTTGTGCTATTATATTCTACAGGGAGAAAGGGAAAATTTATCTAATAAAAGAGACAATAAAGTCTGTAATAAAAGCATCTTTAAAGTAGAGAAGGAGAGAAAAGAATGAAACTGAGGTCGTTGAAAAAGTTGCAATAAGGGTCATTTAAATATATACTGTACTGTACAGGAAGGAAGAAATTCTGTTATTATATTTCTTATAACGTACTAATAACAGTTCTAAAATAATACAATACTTTATTTAAAAATGAAACAATAAAATGTAAATAAAAATTAGAATTAGTGTAATAAAAACTATTCATATAATTCTCGTCGGATTAATTGATTAAACTACAAGTACTTTCCATTCTTTATTGACGATTCAATTTGTATACCCTTATTAATTTTTTCACCTTCAAAATTATTTGCTATGTCATCCTTTTATGTTTTCTTTTGTTAAAACATTAGGTAACCATAAATAACAGTATGATATTTAGTATAACTGCTCAAATATTTTTGGTTATGATTTATTTATTTATTTATTATTAGAAAGGTTAATCTTACCCAGTTAAAAATGTTTTTAAAGAAACCTTTCTTCAAAAGTGGGGAGAAGGATGCCCCAAAAAACCTCATATATGAAAATTGTTACTAAATTTCACTACTAATTAATTTTTTTTATCTGAATGTTTTATAAAATCTATTCTGAGTATGAAAATTTTAAAACAATATAATTTTGTCATAAGGTTGAACCGCTATTCACAGCTAAAGAAAGATTACTTCACGGCAAATTTTATATTTAAGCTATACTTCTAGATCAAATAAATAAAAATATTTTTTTGTTAAGTTATACACAAATTTTCAAATCGATATTCAGATAGGCTCATTTTTCTGTTTTTATTTAAATTAGTTTGACCGTTTTGTATGACACAGGAACACAAATTTATGTAACTGGCTAATTTATAAATTTGTAATTTGTATGAAAAGATATAAGCAGCCATAATATGTATTTATATCAAGTATAAAACTGTGGTACACAGCGTTAGTGTTTTTTTTT
This sequence comes from Lycorma delicatula, assembly GCF_047948215.1. NCBI lineage: Eukaryota > Metazoa > Arthropoda > Insecta > Hemiptera > Fulgoridae > Lycorma > Lycorma delicatula. The sequence continues at coordinate 215,373,480 of NC_134458.1, read as the reverse complement.
CTTAAGGGGAATAGAAGCAGAAATGTGGTTCATGAGAAAGTTAAAGGATCTTCCAAGTTGTACAGGCTTAGAAATGAGGATATTTCTATGTTTGATTGAAATGAACTGCAGATTACAATCGCCAGGTTTGATGAGGTTTGAACTCATTGTCATGTCAGATGATTGGATCATTTACAGAGAATTCTGCATGTCACCATTAAACACATGGAAATATCGATCCAAAGGAAGGAGAGACCTAGGAAGAACATGTATCAGATGAAATATTTTAATTTTGATTCAAACAGGTATCATCTGCAATCTAATCCATGAACTGAAAAAGGAGAAAGAATGTAGATAATTTTGAGGTCCAGCCGGACCAGTTATATTTTAATACCAGTTGCTCCAACACTACATGATTCTTTGGTTCTAATTAAAATTATCCTGGTTCAAAGATCTAGAGATGTAAAAAGCTACAGATACACTAACTGCATAAACAAGGTATGCTTCTACCTTTGGGTCTACATTCGATAAAACTGCAATAGTGATATCTGGTAACTATGGAATTTATGCGAATCAATAAGTCCATTGAAAGGTATAAAATCATCTTTATAACTACTGATTTGACAATATTTATTTATATTTTATGATCTCACCGCATAAGCTTGAAGCATTTTGTGAGAGATGGAAATAGAATTTTGTAGTGTATGAAAAATGCCATGCCTGACCTAGATTTGAAATCGGGAACTTTGGATCAAAGGTCGAGATGCTACCACTCTACCATGGAGATCAGCAATTTATTTATTCTCTTCTGTAATACTGATTAATGACCAATTATAGGTTTCACCCACCTTTTTGCAATTCAATAATAAATTTTGGCGGATGTAAAAAATACTGGGTCCAACTGGATTTGAAACCTGGAATTTCTGGATTAAAGCTACCACTTTGGCCACGTTGATTGCTGATTAGATGCTAGACAATATATACTATTTTTTGCATATATGTACTGGAAAACTTGTTTGTGCACAACTGATGTGAATAACATACATAAAAAACTTTATCATAACTACAGTTTAAGAATTTTTAGGGCAACAGCACTAAATATTTTGTAATTTCTTTTGATTTTAAGAACACAGGGACATTAATTTGATATTTCTTTAAAAATTTATCAAATTGTATGGAAAGAAATCTGATTTTTTTTTTTTTTTTTTCTAATAGGTTGGTATATGGTAACACAATATTTTTAATAAAACCACAAGTATTTTCTTTATCCATTATTTACTGCTGTGAGAAGTATATTTATAAAATTCTTGTAATAATACCAGTACTTCATATTTAAAAGTCTAAATTTATTTTACCTCCAGGAATAAAACTGCTATTGGTCATTTTAAAAATGTTTAATTTTATCATTTTCAAATACATTTTCTTAAAAATTCTTAAGGAAATAATGTAGATAAAAGAAAACAATTAAGGTTGTTATATAAAAGGACAGGAAATTAAAAGAAACTCAAAGTTAAAAGTATTATAGCAGTCACATACTTAAAAGTAAATTAATGAACAAAATGAATGTCACAAACAGACATTGCTCTCTTTTCTTTCCCAATCTCTTTTTCTGATTCAAAATTCTTTTTTAAACTCTGTGAAAATTTTTGGGTTTCTGAGATATCTTTACTTTGTAGTTGCAGTCTAAATTCTTTTTCTTAAATATACCAAAAGGTATTTTCCATCTAACTCATGCATATTATAAATTCATATTAAAAAAAGTCATAAAATACTAAATACTAATTTACTATAAATTTTGATGAATGTTTTCATGGTATAGGGCATCATAGAAAATTTGCAGGTTATTCCCAAAGTATTTGGTAATACAAAAAATTTCTGTAATTGTCATTGCATTGGATTTAAAATCAAGAAGCTTAAAAAAAATTCAGTAACACAAAAATGAAATTAAACTTAAAATAAAAGTTTAATGACCAACTTTCCATGTGGCAATGTAAAATCTGCTTCCAAAAGATCTTTAGCAGCAATTATGCAGTTTCTTTATTTGATGGAGGTAATGTAGTTAATAATTTTATCCATTGTTAAGAGAATAGGAAGTTTTAGTGTATAATTAAATAATACATTTATTTGATCTTTTAATATGTGATTTTTGTTTAAACTAATTTAATATGAGAAAATTATTGCAATGCACTATTTCCTCCATTTTTTATCAATATGATTAAATCTTTTATTACTACTTACATATAGAAAGTATGATCTTTTTTGTACAACCAGTATAGGTCTCAACTCTAAGTCAGGAACATTATAATCTATAAATTCCACATATCTAAAATTCATATGCAACATTAAAACTAGACTCATCTATTGCTTCACATCATATATAAATAGAAGGGTTGAACAACATTTTTTATATAATACATAATTTAAAAAAAATATATAACATATTTAACATAATTTTTATTAAAAATAAAAATAGTGATGATGTGAAGTGCTTCACAGTTTTTATAATAATTCAAAATTACATATGATGAGTTTGATTTTAATGTTGCATTTGAATTTTGAAAGATATCTGGAATTTATGGATTAATATAATGTACCTGGTGATGAGTTGAGCCCTAAACCAGTTGTACAAAAAAATCATACCTGTTATATGTACAGTAGTTGCTGTCTATGCAATTTAATCTCTATACAGTGTTTTTTTTTTTTTTTTGTAAAGTTATGAGATACAAATAGAATACAATAGAGTCATGATACTAACACTACATTACTGCATTGAAAAGCAACTAAAACGAGTTTGAATTGCAAAATAGACTTTGGATGCATTCTTAGCCATAGCGATGCAATCCATCATGCCACTCAATTGGGATCTGGAAAGTCCTGAAGAATTGGTTTGCCATAAACATTATCGTATTTTTAATGAAGATCCATAACTTGAGAATAATATTCATCATTTTAAAGGAAACTGGCAGCTTGTTAGAAACAAAATAGTCTGGCAAGCTACCTGATGAATCAGTTGAACAAACAATCTGTACAAGTAAACAAACAGTAGATTGCCATTTCTGTGGCCAATACTAGAATACCGTTTTGTTGTTTGCCGGGCAATGAACAGAAGCCTCATTTATTTGCAATAAACAAACTTATATGTTTATTTAAAGTAAGACAGTAGAGCTCACTCAGTTTATACTTATTTTAACAAATTAAGCTCTGTAAGGAAGATTAATTATTATTAAAGAATGAAACATAATTGTTAATCATAACTGATTGTAGAAAGTTAGGTCAATGCCAAAAATAATTTTATTATTAATAATTACCAAACAGTTTTAATCTTTAAAGAATTGTTTTTGTGGTATATTTATTTATTTTTATTTCTGTGCTTTTCTTTAATTTGTATATTCATATGATTTCCATACAGGTTTATCCAATGCAAACATTTACTTCTGTATTTCAATTTATAATTAATAAGTTGTATTTAAATGAGGGATAAAATTATGAGTAAAAAAATATTACAGTAAACACCGCTTCCATATATATCAAACATCACAACTGAAAACTGTTGAGGAAGTAATTTCATTTTTAAATTAAAAAAAAATGTTTTTTGAATTTTCCAAATTTTTTTTAACTACAATATTGTATATAATAAATAAAATATTTACAAAGTGGTACTTTAAATAGAACCTACTAGGTAATGATTAAATGAATGAGAGCTAACTCAAAATGAATGAGAGCCACTAGTTAACTGGTGCCATTTTGTTAATACAAAATTCTATGAATGATTTTTACGCCTAAGTTATTCTGCTTAACAGCAATAAATCTTATAATAAACCTTTGCAATAGTTCAGAAAAATTGTAAAACAAAGCTTTATATAACTGCATTAGAAACACGTAAACAGATGAAATGCCAAAAGGTCAAGCTAAACAGGATTTTAATTCTTGGCCAAAAAAAAAAATCGGTAATTTGTAATTTCACTTAGCACATTTAAAAAGTTTTGAAACCTTACCAAGACTTTACATACAATTATAATTCTGAGTTCTCATATTAAGTAGCGTTTCATTAATTTGTGATTTGATTTTATCTACTATATTGGTGATTTAAAATTTAAAAGCAATGTAGAAACTTCCTTTCCATAGAATATAGTAAATATGTGTGAGTGTTGGGAGATATATGCTATTCTTAAGTACTTTTACAATGTTTTTTTAAAATACTTTGTTAGATGTTTATAATTGTGGATGTTCAGCTATAAATAGTTATTACATTTTTTTATTATAGCAAGTTTTACAGTAGTTGTCAGCCAACATATGCATCTTTTTAAAAAAAAATTCAAATCTTTTTTAATGCAGAAAAAATATATAGACATAGCAAAAGGTGGGTTTCATGAGCATGGGTATTCATGAATGGTTTGTTTAGAAGAATTTTGAAAAAATAAAATATTTAAAAATCTTTTTACGCAATTTTTATTTGTTAGAAAAAGAATAATGAAAATTGCTTTTTTTAATTTTTCCTAAGAAAACATATAGTACATTTTCTTTGCATTATATGTAAATGAGAAACAATTTGTATGCAAATTTGTCTCTTGGTTGATAAAGAAATGTTTGGTTAAGAAATAGTGCAGGTGAATCCCAAAACAAACATTTCTGCAAATGAGATTGCTGAATAATTATCTACATTTTGGGTACAAAACAGTACTCTGGTCCAATGAATAAAATTTAAGTTTTGCCTGTAAATTACGATACTAAGAATATTGTCTTTTCATGATAACTGTTTCAAACAAAAGTGAAAAGCAATTTGTTGATTATTTTGAATTGTGTTTCTGTAAGTTTAAATATACAAGAATACCTGAAACAATATTAATGAGACTTCTAGGATGAATTTTAAATTTGTTTATATAATTTAACCCGTATCTTAATTAAAAATAATTATTAACAGCCCTCTCTTCTTTTGATTACTAGCCACTTATTTATTATTTTATTTTTTTTTATTTTACATATTTACTTGCGCAAGATGAACTAAATAAAAATAAGTACACCATTAAAATATAGAAATATTTCAATATAGCTGTTTTATAATAAATAAGTTAATAATTTATTACAAAAAAAAGAAGTAGAAAACTATGATTTCTAATAGCAGGATTTTTTAGATAAATAATAAACATTTCATACAGTTAAGAAAGTCAGTTATAGATTATATAAATAATATAATTTATTATTTTAAAAATAATTAATTCATCACATTCGTATTTGAACCCGGAACCTTAAAATTTCAATTTTAATCCTTGATGAATTAATGTTCCTGAATAAATCTTTATATAATCAACATTATTATAAGGTTGAGATACAGTTTTAGGTCTGAAATTCAGAATGGCTGTTATAAAATAAAATTCCTTCTAACATATGTTGGTACATTTGCATATATGCGAGGTTATCTCTAAATTAAAGACCGTTTCATTATAAAAAAAAATTATTCTGGAAACTTTATAAATATTTTTTATTTCTCTTAAATTACATCCCTTATATTACTTATCTATATAATCGCCACATGAATTAAGACGTTTATCGTAGCGATACGCCAGCTTCAGTATACCCTCGACGTATTCTTCAGCCACCAGTCCATTTAGCCACTGATTAACACCATTTTTAAGTTCATCATCACCCACGAATTGCTTACCACTCAAAAATCGTTTTATTTCCCAAAAAAGTGGTAATCTGATGGAGGTAATTCCGGACTATATGGTGGGTGATCGTAAATTTCCCATCCAAACGTTCTCAGTAAATCACGTGTCGGACCCGCAACATGTTGACGTGCATTTTCGTGCAGCAGGACGACGCCGTTGGTCAGCCGCCTACGTCACCGATTTTGAATGGCGCGCCGTAACTTAAGTAGTTTCGCAGTAGGCTTCTGCATTTTTAGTCGTTCCCTGTGGCACGAAATCGATCAGCAGTATGCCAAACCCAAAAGACTGTGACCATCAGTTTGGGTCCAAATGGCTGTGACTTGACCATTGTTGGTCTAGTTGGTGATTGAAGATGACGCCATTCACTTGACTGCTGTTTCCTCTCTGGTGTGTAATACAAAATCTATGTTTCATCTCCGGTAACAACTGAATTTAGGAACTCATCACCTTTTCCTGCGTAGCGCATCAAAAATTCCAAAGCAGATCCCATTCGGATTTTTTTGTGACGTTCCGTTAAGACGTGCGGCACCCAACGTGCATAAACCTTTCTAAACCTAAATGGTCATGGACAATGCAACCGATAACAGCTCTTGAAACATCAGGAAAAAGAAGGGCCAGGTCGGAAATCGTTGAGCGATGATCTTTTCTGATTTCATCATCGACGCGTTTCAACAAGTCCTTTGTGATTATTGAGGGCCTCCCCGAACGTTCTTCACCGTGCACATTAATTCTGTTATTTCTAAACCTTTCACACCATTTTCGAACGTTTCTTTCATTCATTACATTTCACCGTACACTGCAACCAACTGCCTGTGAATTTCAGTCGGCTTAACGTTCTGATGGTTTAAAAAACGTGTGACTCTACGTATTTCACAGTCCACGGCTACATCGATTTTCCTATTCATTTAATAACGTAATAACTCACCCGTAATAAAAGATATTACAACGCGACAACTTACAGACAACAATACAGTGTGTATATTACTAGCGTGGCCATGAACGATACAGGTTCGCCAACCTTACGAAGAGAAATTTCCCAGTGGTCTTTAGTTTAGAGATATCCTTTGTAAATTATGGTTTAATTTCATATTGTAATTTATAAAAAGAAAGCAATTCATTACAAGAAATTGTAATGAAAACAGAGAATTCATGATTTGAAGAAAAAATGAAGATTTTCATGTCTACTTTTTGATGAAAAATGAAGTTGGAATGATTATGAAATTTAGTTTCTTGATATGCCATTTTAAGAGAATGAGAAGGTTCACTTTCAGAAGAAGCTTGATATGACCTATTTGTTTATGTGTGGAGATTTACCATGGCAAAAAAATTATCTAATTTTTTGCTTCTAAACACTTGTTCTATTTGTTAGTATGAAATAATAATTGATTTTAAATCTAAACACCTTAAAAAAATTGTGGTCTTTATTGAATTTCAGGAATCTTTTGGGGAAGAGACTAAGAGTTTTTCAAATTTTAGGTTTCAGGTTAAAATAGGTGGCTATTCTTTATCAATACAGTAATACATTTTAGAAGAGAGTTTGGGATAGGTTTGCAGATGAGACAAAGCGTACGCAAAATTAGATTTAAGATAGAATACAATTTTATCCTGAAGGAATAAATTATTTGGATGGGTTTAAGGTAATAATGAACCAGTTGTTATACTTGTTGAATCTACTGAATGAGCAAGATGTGAAATAGATAATAAGGATGAAGAAAGACTGCACAAATAAAACAGAATGGAAGCATATTCCTTCCAGAGAAAATCACATAAACCTATGTTACAATACAGAAACTTCAATTCTTTTAATGTGGGTTCTTCATAATAAACAGTGTCCAGTGTGGTGTAGTGTTATCCCTTAAGAAAGAAATGGGAACTTTTTATGATTACTTAAATCTGAATGGGTACATGAGACACAGAATGTAAATGATACCAAGGAGTATTATCAGTTAATAATTCATCAACTCAAACAGCAGTTAAAGAAAATTCTTGAGCGATATAAAATAAAAAACAATGTTATTTAGCGAGGTATTTTTTATATCGATCAAGAAACAAGTGAAGATATCAGGCAAGAAGAATTTTTGTAAAGGAGAATGCCATAATAAAAAGGTATTAGAGTTCTATTTACTTTAAATAGCAAATTACTAAGACAGATGCAAGAAGGAGATTTAGAGAAAGAACATGCTGAACCACCTAATTTTGTTAAATTAAAGTGGGAAAAAAACAACAGCATAGATTGGATATAATATTTGATTACACATTAAAGAACTTTCATAATCTTTTCTGGATGGGTACCATTACAAAGTGTCACTGATAACGAACAAACAAGGTGCTGCATGATTAGCTCTACAGGACTTTACAGATTTTTTTGCTGGAAGAATAATTTTTGAAAGCAGTTCAATTTTTAATAATTTAAAATAGTTGAAATGATAGGGAAATGTTTACATTCAGTCAGAACTTCCATAACCGACTTCAAAATATGAGAATTGATTAGGAAGGGAACATTTTTTTATGGTAAAAAGTTAAAAAAAAGTTATGACATGAGTTATAATAAGAAGCCTGACAAATAAAAAATAATGTAATGGTATATGCAGTAGCAGGAGCATTATAACATACAAAGTGGATTCATTCAACAATGGCAAATCAATGATGTAAGCTACAGCATTAGGCTTGTACATTTGTTATAATTTCTAGACACTGCATTACTTATTTATCTTTTCATCCCTCTTCTGAAATATTTTATCAGTTAATAGCCTTCGTAAACTAAACAACAGTTTTTGAAAATCAAATGACTTCTATATTTAGATAAAATATGATCAGATATGCATGGTCCACAAAAATAAATATGTTAATTTTTCTATGAATCAAATCCTTTTTTATATATAAAATTAAGAAATATTTTTTAAGAAAAAACACAAACTTATTCTGTAAAAATTGTTAGAATAGTAATAAAAAATTTAATGTATAAAATATGAAAAGATAAGATTTCATGCAACAGAATTTTGATTTAACAAACTATGTTCATGTTGACAACAATAATAAAAGTAACTGTAATGACTGACCTACACAAAGACTGAGAAGAATTGAAGAGGAAATAATCTTAATGACTTCAGACAAGCAGAATAAAAAGAAAAAAGGAATAAGAAGGAAGTAAAATGGTTTTTGAATCATCCAAGAAAAGATGAAACATTGAAAAAAAGATATCAGGGAAAAATAGAATAACAGCAGAAATCCAATAAAGATAAAATGAAAAATTGTATTACATATTATTGCACAAGTAAAAAAAAAAGAAGATAACAAATAAAAATGTTCAAAAAATATGACAGTAAAAAAAAAACTCTTGAAATATTTTTATATTGAGTTGCATGTGATGAAAGAAGCTTTTGTATACACACGGATGTTAATAATTTTTACACTAACACACACACATGCATGCACACACACACACACACTTGACAGCAATGAACCTGAGTTGTGCTTGTGCATGGTGAAAGTATATTAATTCTGTAACACATGTTTGCTTTTTTTACAGGAAAATACAATTTATCAAATTTGTATTACGTACTATATTTCTGTGTAAAAAAAGGAATTGGTAAAATTTACCTGTTTTCTTCCAATTTATTTTATTTTTTTTAAAACTATACAATCTCAAAGTAAGGTATCAACCATTTTAGATTATAACACTGTTTTATTAGGGTACAGTTCATGCAGATCCAGATTCCAATTCAGTGTTGGGATATTTAAAAATATACATTATTTATTTTTATAAAACGTTTAGAACCCCATTTATTTCAAAATTTTGGGCTGGTGATTTTAATCTAAAATTAGTACAGTAATGAAAAACCGTACCGAATGGATTTAATTACAATATTAATATTCATACTGGAAAATTAGAATTTTTCATATTTAGTGATCAGTAAGTTAATGGCTATACATTATAGACCTCAGTTAGATGGATAGGCTTATTATATAGAGGCATAAGCTGTTACAGTCAAAACAGCACGTTACATTCACCTATCTGTTGCTTGAAGGTATGTAAGTGATTTAGCGATAATATTTTAGGTTTATTCCCTATTTTTTTGAGCAACTTTCTACAAAATTAATATTACTTTAAATGAAATTTGTGGTTACATTTAATTTCTGGTTTATTATTAATGCATATGAGGTTTGATCATAAAGTATGTGGAATTTTAGTTCTCAAAAAATTTTTATTTATTCATCAAAATTGATTTTGTCACCTTCAAAGTACTCCTTTTCAGATATAATACATTTGGGCTAGAACTTTTTACAATCTTTAAAGCACCTCTGGAATGCAATTTCTGATGTGGTGTTCAGCTCTGTATTTTAAATGACGATTAAAAGAATTTAAAGATAAAAATTAATTATATGTGAATGGCTTATATTAATGAAAATAACATTTTGAAGAATACAAACCAATATTGAGGTATTGGTGAAAAAAAAAAATTAAGTATATGTATAAATAGGTATTTTATTCTCATTGATACTTAATTGTATATTATATAAATCACATTAGGAATGGGTAAACAATAACTGTGATGATAAAAAAAAAGAGAACTGCCCAATCATTTGCTTAGATAGATCAAGGGAAACCATGCTAAAAATCTTGATCATAGGATTGTTCCGAAATAGATAATTAATTATAATATAATCATTTTATATTATAAAGTGGTTGGAATCTATATTAATAATTTAAAATATAAATAACATGAAATAATATTGAATTAAATAGTGTATGTGAAGATATTAAATAAAAGATGAATATTATTTACAAGATATTAATAAAAAATATTTTTGGACATATTTGCAAACACATTGAAAGCAGATAGAGAAAATTTTAATCTTATAATTAAGAAAAAAAGTAATTTTTAATTTTTAGGTTTTTAATAAATTTAAAAACACAAAATGTTTTCTCCAAGAAAAAGTATTTTAATTCTATTTTAGGTAAACTGATAGGAAAATCTTTTCAATGAATTAATAATTTATTAATTTATTTATTATACTTCAATGAAGTATAATAATATCCTTTCTTAAAGTACTTTGTTGAATTATGCATTCAGTTCTGTTGTCTGGTTTGAAAGAGTACATATAATCTTATAAAAATATTCAGGTTTATTTAACTAGTATTATTTAAAAATTTAACGACAGTGTAATACCTTATTTTTAATTTTATTTGGAAATTTTATCTAATTTCTGGAATAGACAGAGGATAGAGGAACCGGTCTTAATACGTATATTATTATAAAAATAAGATGAAATAATTATTTATTCAACATAATATACAATGATAATCATGAAAAAGTTATAAAATACAAGATAATGATGGTGATGATCATGTAGATAAACATATTATTAATGATGCAAAAATAACGATAATAAATAGTATAAGGCACACTAAGATAATAAAATAACAAAAATATGAAAAAAAAGTGTAAATGAATAAGCGTAAAACATAAATAATAAAAAAAAACCATACAGAAAAGGAATGTAGAAAAAGGAAATGTAGATGAATAAAATATATACATAAAAAGAAAGAAGAAATAAATTATGCATAATATATCTGATTATGAAGTCTAGATGGGTAGTTAGCTAGAGAAGTTCCATTCCAGTCATTGCATTATATCTTTATAGGCAGACCTTGTATGAAAGGAAATATAAGTTACATGAATTGAATACTTTTGATTTAATGTATTAACTCTTAGTTAATATTCAAGCCAGTATATTATAATAATAGTAATATCAGTTATATAATAAGAATAAAATGCGCAGTGCTTGTAATAAATTCTCCCTCTTTTTAATACATAGTTATGTATAGTTGATCGTAATAAATTAATTGTCTGATAATATCTCTTTATTAGCTGTCTGATAAATAAATAAAATTTCTCATAAATTATAAAGACTGTCTGAATTATCTGTTATTGCTTAGGTTATTAACTTTTGTTATGCAGCTATCAGTAATTTCAGTACAAAAAAAAAAAAAAGATTAGGGATAAAATCAATTACAAATTTAATCTTTTACAATATTTTTGTTACATATCTATCAACTTTAAACATAATAAAGGAATGATAAAGTTTGAAGGATATAATTGACCCTAATTAAAGAAAAGAAGCTTTGATGCAATTAAAAATAAAAACTGACAAAGGATTGAATAACTTTCTTCTGTTTGTCCTTGAAAGATTTTTATTTCAAATGTGCCATAGATGACTTAATTATACAATATTTAGAGAACAATTTCGTAAAGGATCAAAATTTCAGTGAAAAGATTTTCATAGGATTTGACCTCCTTGATTGAATGACATTTTTATCTTAAAAATTATACAGTTTAAAAATATAATTGAGAAAAAACTGTTCTAGGTAAAACATTTTGGGTCCTGGTTGAACCCTTTGACCAAATAATAATTTTATCATCAAAATTATTCCGTGTTTAGAGTATAACTGCTAAAACAATTTGAGTCCCATTTAATCTCCTTGCTTGATAGCTACATCATATAACAGCCATGATTTGAAAAACAGAAAGTATCAGAAATTATAAAAAATTAAAAATTTTTTAATTTCTTAAGCTGGAATCCATAGAACCCCCTTTTAAAAAACAAAATTCCCATGTCATCTATATCAATTTTATACCACTACATTTAGCTGGATTTCAATCTTGAAAATTGAAGATTAAAAAAAAAGATATTTTAAGTAGCGTATCCTATTCAGCCCTTTTTATAGTATTATAAAGTAATATTATAATTACTAGGTAATGTTATTATTATTATATAATATTGAAGTAATTATTTATTTCAATAAGTTCACCTAATTTCGTGCAGTTATTAAAAAAAAAGTAAAAAATAAATAGGGCTAGAGATCTAATTTAGTAATTTAGGGCTACAGAGCAGCAACAGCTTGGAAAGTCAAATATTCTATCTCATTCGTTCTCAAAGTGGGCAATAATGCCCCCTTGTGAGTGCTGGAGGTCTTCAGGGGGGTGGTAGAAGGCCCACAGAAAATTGGGGATGTTCAGGCAGTCTAGGAAAGCGATGGCTGATTAAAAAAAAGACAAAAATTATGTTTTCCTGATATTTAAAACTAAAATTAAATACTTACTACACTAGAACAAACAATTAAAGGGACATGCATATTTCATGATAAAAAAGGATTGTATTCAAACTTTTAACTTTGCAACCAAGAGGCTTAGAGAGTTGAATAAAACAAAACTAAGCTTGAATACTCTACTTTTTTACAGTAAACTTCAAATTTCAAAAATCATTAAATTAAAAAAAAAAAATCAGTGATAAGAAGAAAAGTTTTGTAAGTTTTTCTTTGTGTTTGATCAAATGCAAGGGGGAAACAAAATTTTTTCAATAAACTACAATAAAATCGTTTAAAAGCTTAAGACTTTTGCTCTTTTTTTTGTAACTATGATCTTTCTAACTGAAATATTCCATTTTAAAGAAAAAAGGCCACTTTTGTCTTTAATGCTGCATATCTCCTGATCTAAGCAATGTATTGATACAAATAAATATGGAAATTAAAGGGTTTCAATCTAGCTTTAATGACAGATTGTGAGGTCTTGGCTTTTGGCTTTTGTTCATTTTATCGAGTTATTGAAATCTTTAAAGATTGAGACTGCAACATGTATCGCCTGCTCTCAGCTTAACCCAAGATCAATTGAATATGCTATCAGTATTGTTGTAATATAACTATATAGATACAATTGTAATTCTTTTTGAAAGCAATTTTAATGAAAATACCTGCAAATACGATTAAATATGTGTTTTAATTGCTCTCATTAAAAATGTAAGTTTCAACTCAGAAATAGGATATCTCACATTTAAAAACAATAATTACAAAAAGTGCATAAAGTATTATTTTTTATTTATTTACTGTTTTTTCAAAATCAACTTTAAGAAAGTTTATATAAATTTTTAATATTTTTTATCAATATGACAAAACAAGATAATATGCACTAAAATACATATATATATTTTTTTAATTTAACAGTCGCTTCCAAAGTACATAGAAATTATGCTTCAAATAAGTTTTTTTTGGGTTACTTACAGCTCAGTGAAGTTAGTAGCAACAATCTTGAAAAGTAAAATGCATGGATGTGAAATTTTTTTATACACATACTGTTTAATGTAATATGCAAATGGGCACTATAATCATAATCTTTTCAAAGATTAATGACTGTTACTTATTGACTGTAGTATATCTCAATTAAGTTGGTATCCATAAAAACATATTTACCAGCTTGCGATAAGTCGATGCAATTACTTATATGTTTGTGCATGATTAAGCTAAAATAATGGCAGTCCTTCACATCAACATCATGGTTGAATTAAAAGGTTCAAAAATACCGGTTAAAATATTTTTTATACATAGAATAATGTATTATTAAAGTTTTATTTAAATAAATTAATTTATTAAGTAGATATTTTATCATATTTTTATTGAAATTGGGAATAATTTATTATTGATAAATCAAATTACAAATTTAATTCTATAATCACAGAAGAAATATAATATGCATAATAGCATTGGAGTACTGCAGTCTAAAAGAATCAGTTGTTGACATCATAATTTATGGTGCTATCATGTAAAGATCCAGTAATATATTCTTGCTCGTGCAAACATTAGTTTTATCCAGCATCATTTTAGCCAAGATATACTGTATGCAAGAGAGTTTTAATCGGTCATTTACTGATCACCATGATTGAATTTAGTAACATTTAAAAAACAAATTTTAACAATTCCCTCACAAAATATATGGTAATTTCACCTCAGTATGATATTTTTTAAGCTAATTATGTAATTCCTTCAATAATGTAGTTGCCACTAGTATTCACTTTACTTAAATTTTTTTTTATTTAATGAATCTTGAATAACATTGCTACTACTATTACTAGCGTATAAGCAAATATGATGATGATTTTTTTTTTATAATATTGACATGACAGAAAATTAAGAATAAATAAAAGGGTTCAATACCCCTTAATAAAGGGGCTAACTAGTATCTCTGAAACTTTTTAATATTTGAACTAATAGACAATAGTCTATTATGTATCTGGAATTATTGACTTGACTTAGTAAAAAGGTTTTTTTAAGTGATGTATACTACATTCATATATCAATGACGATAATTTACAGGATGCCATTTTTTCATATTGTAAGTTGAAGGTAATGATGTTTGGATAAAAATCTTATCTCAGAAAAAAGGTAAGTATACAGGTTATGGTCGAGTTCATTAAAAAAAAAATTTAAATGTTAGGTAACCATATTTTAGAATGAGTCGGTACATTTAAATAACTGTTATGAAATACTCTACTATATGGAAAGAAAAATATTTTCAGTAAATTTTAATTCAATAAATGGCTCTGGACAAAGATTACTGAAGAAGATAAAGTGAAAAGGTGAAGATTAAGGATGTTTCAAGGAAATAGTTATTCTCTAGAAAAGGCCAATTAGTCTCATATTTGTCTAATGACGATATCATTTGTCATTAGCATCTTGTTGTGTAGAAAATAGTTGTGTTATCTAGAACAGTTCAAATAAATATTGTTATTTTTTTTTTAAAATAAATAACTGTTTTTGTTTTAGTAACATTTGTAAATAAAAAAATATGGGGTTTTTACTTTTAAATTTACTATATTTTTATTTTACTAAAAATCACTTTACATGTTCACTAGTATAAAACAAAGATCTGACAATCCATTTCAGTAAACTGAAAAATTATTTTTGACTTTTTGAAGTAGCCCTAAAATGAAATATTATATTTTAAACAGAAGTATACATAGACATAATAAATATATATTTAATAATGATAAGCTTAATGGTTCATTCATATTTCTTCATACTGAAGAAAAATTGTTAGGTGTTTTTGCAAATAAAATTAATTCATGACTACTTCTTGAAAATTAATCATCTAATAAGATACCCAAAAATGATTCAGCTACAATAAAAGATTATAATCAATACAATTAACACCACCATCCCTTGTTCAAAAAATTGTGAATGATGCACCATTTTCCTCACTGTTTAAGCCTACTCTTTTTTAAACTGATCTTTTTATATAACTAAAGTTCAAATTTATTATAATTATTTTTTCAATTAAAAAATAATAATTATTATTTTTAATAATTATTATCGTTGATTTACAGTAACAAATCACAAATAAAATAAAAGAGTAACTCTTAAAATTTTTCCCAACCAGTGTTCAATGTGAGCAATTCACATTGCAGCACTCATCCAACAGATAGGAGAATTCATCCCATACTTCAACCAGCATGTCTGGAGTAATGGAAAAGTAACAGCGTCTTCAATACTATGCCTCAAACTGAGTAGATCAGAAAGTAGCAGAGGCCTATACACAAGATCCTTTATAAAACTTTTAAGGAAAAAACACTCGGATCAGATCAGGTGATCTTGATACCGCAAACAAGCTCTGCCATCGGATCCATGCCTATTGATCCAGTAGTTGGAGAAAATGCCATTCAACCAATCCCTTAAAAGAGTTATGTCAGTGAAGAGGTGCACCACCTTGTAACCAAATAAAATTCTCTGGTCCATCTTGCAGTTGAGGAAAGAGAATGTAAGCAGCGTTTGATTTTGGGGAGTCCCTTTGGCAATGTAAGAGTTCATGGGGATTTTCTGATCCCCAGATACAGGGATTGCATGTGTTAACTTTCCCTTTATGATGAAATGTAAACTCACTACTTAACAAAATAGGATCAAGAAACTATTGCTTTCATACTACAACATTTTGATTGCAAAGTTGGCATACGCAGCATAGTCAGTTGATTTCAAAGCCTGAAACAGCTAAAAATGGTTTTGATGCAAACGTTAGCATTTCCTTACAACATTCTACACTGTCATCATCGATGTTGCTAGATCATGGCTAGTCTTACAAGAGTTTTCAGGACTACACAGTAAAGAGTCCCTAACATGTTCAACATTTTCTTCAGAAACTTTCTGTCATCCGATATTCTTCCCTTTACACAGACATCTAGATTCAAACTGATTATGTTATCGATGAAGTTACTTACACTTGGAGAATCATAATTAAACTTTCTACGGAACACACATTGAATTATAACTACAGATTCATGTTTAGCAAACTGCAAAATACAGAAGGCTTTCTGTTGATGAGTTGCCATCTTTGCTAGTGGCATTGTCGGGCGGAAATACAGGGAATCAATCCTTGGCCGTCTGCGTAATTAGAACTGTCCTTATTGCTCTTAGATTCTATTCTTAAATCAAAACTGTACATTTCTTCCAAGAGGTACTGCAACAAATTAAAACCCTGATATTCATTTTTGCACACTAGGTATTTTAAAAACGATTCAAATAAGTTTCTGTATTACACTTCAGCCTTATTGTGTTCTTAATTTGATATTTCCAAATTACGCAAATCATGTCTGGTCCAGATAAATTAAGTTATACCATAAAAACTTAAAACTGTATTAAAATATTTAATAATTAATTATAAAAAATGTAAAAAAAATAATTTAACTGGGTAACCTATTAATACATAGTCATACTAGATGAATAGATAGTAGTATACTGTACATCTTTTAGTAGAGTGATGGCAGCTCTGTCTTTCATCCAGAAGGTTCTAGGTTTCAATCTCAGTTGGGCTTGGCATTTTTTGTCCTTCACAAAATTCATTTATCATAAAGTGACTATAATTGAGCATATAACTGTTGTTATTTTGAGAATAAATAAACGTTACATTCAAAAATCTGGTTCTAAATGTTTTTAGAAAGGCATGATTAAATTTATGATGAAAAGAACATAGACATGGGGTAATAAT
The DNA here is from genome assembly GCF_047948215.1 of Lycorma delicatula. Classification (NCBI taxonomy): domain Eukaryota; kingdom Metazoa; phylum Arthropoda; class Insecta; order Hemiptera; family Fulgoridae; genus Lycorma; species Lycorma delicatula. The sequence goes on along the minus strand of NC_134458.1, from coordinate 215,356,025 downwards.
TTCCCCTTGTTATAAGTCAATATTTTTATTTTATTAGTCAGTCAATGACTGAGATAAAACGTTTTAATGATGAACTATGTATTTATTATGAACCTTTAAATAAATATATAAGTGGAAAAAATAAAAAGTAAAGGATTTATTATAACAAAAAAAAATTCATCTGTATTTTATGGGTTACTTGTATCAAAAATGAAAGTGATAATATTTAAATATGGGAAAAGGAAGATGATGTTAAGAAGGATGCTATAATATTGCTGCAGAAGAAAATCAATATAAAGAGAAGAACAGTTAGGGTTCTATAATATGGTTTGGGCTAGGTGAATATATATGCATGTAGTAGGAAATCCCCAGCTTCAATCTACTGACTATGGAAGGTCTTCCATTCTCTACCTACATAGATATGTAAGGGATTATTGTGTGGAGTTTGGCTATGTTGGAATGAAGGAGAGGTAGTTATATGAGGTCAGCTTATGACATGACATAACCGTTAAATATTTTAGGCTATTATTCAATAGGGGGAAAATATTAAAACCAGGCAAATTCAGTGAACGAAATACTGCTTGAAGATCTTTTCTCTTATTTCAGGTTTATTTTTATTATTTTTTCCAGCCCTAAATTCTGAACTTTTAAAAAAATATTTACCAGTAGAAGATAAAAAAAATGTAACAAACAAATATCATAAATTTACAGTAATATGATTTGCTGCATTCTATAGAGAATGCAGTCACAACTGATAACGTTTATTTATTTTCAATTACATTAGCAAATAGAGTTTCTACCTTATTATGTCAATTTGTTTGGTAATTGGATAATGAAATACTAATATTAATTTATACCAATACACCGATCCTTCAAGCTCGTTTTTTTAATTTAATTGTTCCTCAGTACAACTGTGGGTTTTGGTGTAATTATTATTCTATTTCTTTCGGCTTGTAATTAATTATTATCTATTACAAGACTATTATTCCAGATCTGGGCAGAGTAATTGCTTCACTGGGGGAGAAGAATGAAAATGTTCTTCTCCAAGGCCCTAGAATTGGTATTAATTTCAGGAGACTTGATATGGGAAAAACAGTTGCTTATAACATTGTTATTCATTCTTTCTCTGATATAGCATATGATAAAAATCTTTCTTCACTAATCAAGATGTAGATAAAGTGTAAATTATTAAAATTTCATGAAAATTGGTGTAGTCATTGTTACAAATAATCATATTCCATAAAAGGTATAGATTAAAAGAGGAAGCTTTTGATTTACTAAATAGTAGTAAGGCAAATATGTGAAAATGTTAAATAAATATAATCTATGTGGCACAAGAAAATTAGGAGTTAATATAAATTTGAGTAGATTAGTTACATAATGGGATCTTTCAGAAATAACTAATTTCAGCAGTACATTGCAAACCTTTCTCTTATTTATGATTTTCATGAATTATATTTCTTTTATGTCTTAAAAATTGGATGCAAAACAAAAACAGTTATTATGTTGTAGAATATATATACAATATTATAAATTATATTTACCTTTATACATATTTACTTCTACTCAGGGAAGTTGTTTAAAGTAATAATATAAAAGCTTGCTTCATGAATACTTTACATCAGCTATTTATTTCATAAATAGCTTATCTAAGTGAATTTTATTGTTAAATTTTTAAGCATTTAAGAGCAATAAAGATCTCCATTAAACAGTTGCATTGCTTATTTGTTATATGCGTTACTATAACATTTGTAGGCAACTTGACATGAGTGACAAGGTACTCCTGAAAATGATATAACTATTTTTAAGAATTTCAGGTGAAGCTTAGGTGAATTTCAGGAGTAAAGTGTTTTCTGTTACTTTAAAGTCATATAAAGTTTTGCTTATCAACATGACAATTTTATAAAAATCCAAATGATATTCAGTTCTAAAACATAACAGTTTTTACCTTATACATCACAACAGGGACTGACTATATAATGGACATAATTTTCCTTGGGGAAAACAACTACGATGTTTCTTGTACCTAAGTTCAATTTACATGCATCACAGCATAAGAAAGAATGTGACAAATAGAGTAATTAATGTATCCATTTCTTTTGAGAAATTAAAAAATGGACTAAAAATACTCTATCTTTATTCAATACATAATAAAGGTAAAAAATAAGGAACAAATCAATATAATCTTTAATTTCATATCCTTCACCAAACATAAAAAAATATTCCACTTTCCTGATAACCTTACAACATAAATGTAAAATTAAATATAAAAAAACAGGAAACAATGACACTGAAATTTGCATAGATGTTAAAATTTAATTTCTTCTCTAATATTTAATTTAAAAGCTTTTTTAACTCTTAAAGAAAGATTAATTTCATCCTAATAAGACTTTGTTTAAAGAAAAAAGGTGAAACACTAAATTACTTGTAACAGAAAAATTTATTGACATAAATATTTAGCGGTAGGGGTTACCCCTTTACCCTTAAAGGGGTAAGGAATAATACGTCTATAAGGAAAATTACAAATACTGAATTTATTTAATAATTCTAAATAAAGTGGGAAAGAAAGTTCAAGTGAAATAATTTTTACCCGATTGAATTCCTTTTATTAATTCTGGTTTCATGAAAAGTTTCAAAAACCAGAATTTTGTAGAATTTAGCACTTTAACAAAATTTTAATTATAGATTTATTGCCTCATTCAAAATTAGCAAACAAATATACTTTACATATTTTTTGTACTAAAAAAAATATGTAACATTTTCAAAAATAGAAAAGTTTTTAAAACTTTCACTTAAAATTTAAGCGAGTAAATAATGTGTCATTGCAGTTTTAGTACTGCGTAGCTTGTCCAAGCCGAATTGCCACAGATCTGATGAACAGTATAGGTTTATAATACTATTCGATTAGAGAAAGAATGCGTACGGTAACCCATCGGGTTGGTGTAGTGGTGAACGCGTCTCCCAAATCAACCGATTTGGAAGTCGAGAGTTCCAACGTTCCAGAGTCCTAGTAAAGTCAGTTATTTTTACACGGGTTTGAATACTAGGTCGTGGATACAGGTGTTCTTGGTGGTTGGACTTCATTTAACCACACATCGCAGGAACGGTCGAACTTGAGACTGTACAAGTCTACACTTCATTTACACTCACACATAACATCCTCATTCATTCTCTAAAGTATTATCTGAAAGGTAATTACCGGAGGCTAAACAGGAAAAAGAAAGAAAGTAAGTATACGGTATGACTATTGCTTATTCCAGTCAGTGAACAAATCCACGTCTTATATTTATTAATTACTTATTTAATCCTGAGTTTATATTACTAGATAAATAATTTATTTCTTTATTAGATACTGAAATAGATATGTTATGCAGTATTATGCACACTAATCGGCTGCTACTGATTTGTATTTAGGCCTAAATGTATTTATTTATAGTTTTATTACTGTATAAATTATCCAAATGAAACACGCACAAGATTGATGTCTACTGCTTATGCTACGCTTTTCGCCCTTTGTCTGAGAGTGGCGAACAAACGTACGCTAGCGTAGTAATACATAAGAAAATTTCTTAATTCTGGTTTGTGTAAATAGTAACCGAACGATATGTCATTCTAAACATAAAAATGAGGCATAAAATCTCTAATTATACAAACCGTTCCTAATTCATTCAAAGACTACTTGCTTTTGTAAATGATTCCGTTCTAATTTATACTGCATTTGCAGTTAAAACTTGTCCAGTTAATTGTGTGTATCTAAAGAGTAAGGTTATCGTCCGATTATAGCGTTCTTTGAGTTTCAATTCTTGAAAGTAGTTGAAGTCTTTAAGTGAAATTTTAAAAGTAGTTTATTCGCGTTAAATTAATAAATTAAGACGGCTCTATTCTTATGATAGTGAATTGATTTTATTATTTTGCATATCATGTCTAATTTACTTTGAAAAGACAATCACCACCAAGGGAAAGAAATTGTATACAACGTTTTTAATTGCATGGCACGAGAAGTTGCAGTTGGAATGTTTGTTAGTGACCCTAAAAAAAAAATATAGAACGTGTTGCGTATGCTACAGGAGTCTCAAAAACCCACCGGGTTGGTCTAGTGGTGAACGCGTTTTCCCAAATCAGCTGATTTCGAAGTCGAGAGTTTCAACGTTCAAATCCTAGTAAAGGCAGTTACTTTTATACGGATTTGAATACTAGATCGTGGATACCGGTGTTCTTTGGCGGTTGGGTTTCAATTAACCACACATCTTAGGAATGGTCGAACTGAGAATGTACAAGACTACACTTCATTTACACTCATACATATCATCCTCATTCATCCTCTGAAGAATTATCTAAACGGTAGTTACCGAAGGCTAAACAGGAAAAAGAAAGAAAGTAATAATTAAGTAGAATATTATAAATAGGTATGAAATTGGATGTATTACAAATAATGATAATAATAATTATAATATAGAAGACCATATCAGTTAGATTATTGATCAATTTAAGTCATAATAATTTAATTTTAATGAATTCACATAAAAATATTTCAATTCTGTTTTCTGTAACTGCCAATCATCTACAAATATGCACTATATCATACTACAGTTGGTATGTCAGCAACTGATTTCAGCATTTACTTTATAATATTTAATTAATATCAATGCTTAATGGTTTTATACTCACAGATGCACATAAATAAAACAGAGATGTATGTTGTGTACAAATGTACATAATTATAGAATATGTTGTACGCAAAATACAATAACATGTTTTATCAAGAATATGAACACAGGTGTTTAAATCTTATGATGTATGAGGAAGCGTAAATGTAAAAGGTTTTATGGTAAACGATAAAGAAAATTGTATGTGAAAGGAGTAAATAAGTTTAACAAGACTTGATGTTGAATAAATTGAAAATGAAATTAAAATTTAATAAAAGTTTAAAGATGGTGCTTAGTAAACTTAGTAAATTGATCCTTCAGTGAAAGTCATTAAAATATTTTCATTTTTACTTTTATAATTTGTGAAATATTCTAACCATAATTTTGAGATTTAATGATTCAAACTTAATAATGAGTTTCTATACGATGAAAGGATTTTCTATTAAAAAAATATAATAAGATTTTATTTTTTTTTTGGTTGTTTTTATTTTCATATTTTTAAAATTCTAGAATTTTAAGATGAGTTTAAAAAGTTTAATGAGACGAGCACATACATTTTCTCTCTATAAATCCTTATGATAACATAGGATTTTTATGAAATATCATCCTTTATTAAGACAAAATATAAATCCACACCTATTTACAAATTCTTATTAAAACTAAATTTTTAAATATAATATAGACATTCAGTTTTACTTCATGATTTTAGAGATGTTAAGACGATAATGTGAATACATTTTTCAATAGAAAGAGGGGGAAAGAACGTAGGTTTAAATATTAATGAGAGCAAAACAAGTTCATGAAAATTACATTGTTTCAAGCAAGATTCAGGTGGGGGAAAATAGATTTGAGAATACGCACATTCAAAATTGTATTAAACTTTTGATTAATTTACAGAATTGAATCTGTAGAATAAGGTATCACAGGAAATAAACAGTAGAAGAGTTAGTGTGAACAAGAACAATTATGCTTATATAAGACAAATTGCAACTTAACTATTTCAAAATAAAGCTGTTTAAACGTATCTAATTGACAATTATGACTGTGAGACATGATTCTTCATAATATAAGCACAAAGAAAAATTATCCGTAGGATCTATGGACTTTTGATTGAATATGATGATGAATGGAAAATGAAAATAATATGGATTGTGGTTTATATTGAGTAAACTCTAATCTGATGGTTTTGCAACACCTGGAACATTTCAGGGATGTAGGTATCCTACATACACAAAGTAAGATAAAATGTTGACCAAAATGTTGTTAAGTAAACCAACTTCTGCAGAAAATTAAATGATGTTGAATGCAATTAGAATCAGACTCTGTTGGTTTTATATATATTGAACCCAATATTAGAAGAAAAATAAAGAAAAAAATAAATGACACCAACCAGTTTTTCATTACAGTCTGACTTATAAATCACTATAAGGATGGAATATAATAAAATAGCTACAGAAAATGCTATGCTTATTAGCCGATTCCAACTTATCACTATAATCAAACAGTGTTGGGAGCAGTTTCATTTCTTACTGTTGACAATAATCATCTACTAATGACCATAGCAAACCTGAAAATTGACCTGTGGAGAATTAAACTAAGGTGAACAGAAATGATACTGTTCTCCATTTGGATCATATAGGAATGAATGCTACATACTACTCTCTAACTGCAACAGTTAACCTGCAAGAGAGATGCTCCTAAGCTAAAACTGCAGAAATTTGTTTTTTAAATTGGAAATTTGGTAGTCATCCCCCAATGGAAAACTGGGTTAGAAAGCAGATGTGTTATATTATTAATTAATTCTCACTATTTGATAACCTGTTAACCTCAGGAAGTAGTAATGCTACAAAGATGTGCCATGAAGTAAACTATTAAATCAGTGTAGTTAGAAATTGTAAAGAAGACTGACTGCCTTTCCATTTAACTACTTTTCAATTAACATTACAACCTAAGTAGGTTAAGTTAAAATTTATTCAAAAGTACTAAGGAAGAAGCCAGACAAGAAAAATGGAAATTATTTGCTTCAAAACTTATTTAAAAAATGGCTGAAGGAACCTGATGCCTGGTGGCATAAAGGATAAGGAAAATGACAAGTATGTTATAGCAATGACAGTTAAAAAAAATTTCTTAGAGTTTATTTATAAAATTAACAAGAAATACTATTTAAAATAGTTCTAATGTATTCAATGTTGATAGATAAATATTAGTAAGTGAACAATACAACCTGATCGGTATTGAAATAAAGTTAAAAGAAACTTTCTTTATAAATTTGTATAATAGTATAAACAAATAAACATAAATGAAACTAAATGAAAAGGAATATTTATAATGGCTTTTAACATTACAAGTTGTTTTATAAAAAAAGGTTTTGTACACATGCACTCAAAAACCATGTAAGATATTCAGTTCAAATGTAATCTAAAAAAAGACTGAACTAGGAAGAGGAAGAAACTGATGTTGAATACAGATTACTGGAAAAGGAATGGAAAAAAGAATATATACCAGTTCTCTTATTTTACAAACAACTTACAATAACAGTCATCTATAAAATGGAAACAGAATATGGTAAATGATGATGAAGATTGAATTACTTTCAACCTTTAGAAAATTGCTAATAAAATAAATAAATCTAATGACAAATATTGTATGAAATGGCAGTAATAACATTACAGATATCAACTAAATTATAAAGCATTTTATAGATAGGGTTTACAAACTTTTTTCTTGTTATCAAGAAACATTTAAACATTTAAATAATTGATGCACTTTTTAAGTGCCTTCTTTCTTGAGCTAATAATTTAATATCACTTCTCATACTTCTTACTAATTTCATACCTCATATTCCCTGCTGAGTTGAAGTAGAGCACATAACACATTGTTTTTTATATTAAGGAGCATACTAATTAATTGTATAATAACATCTTTAAACCATCTGTCCTACTCTTTTTTATGATTGTGACAAATGTAAATCACCTAAAATAAAGCAGTATCAACCAGAAATTCTTTCTCTGAAAGTAACAATGTTCAATTCACAGTAAGTCAAGGTTCACAGTAAATGAAGGTTCACTTATAGAGGTAAATATCATTTACACTTTGGTAGGGGTTCTGGTAGGCAACAGCATAAGCAGCTTAATGAAGGAGCTAATAGGAAACCACTTTACTTCATATATTTCATTGTAAACCTGTCAAGGGATCTTGGGAATGATTATACCTCTTTTACGAATGACTTGTGTATTATGTCAGATTACATACAACCTTTTAGTTAGAGCACTCAACTGTAATAATTTTAGGGCTTTATTAAGTTTTATAAAACAAAAATATGAAAATAAAAAAACAATGGAAGGTACACTGTAGTACTAAAGCCTTTAATATAAAAAATAAACAGAATATTGAAAAGGATAGGCAATCAATGTGTTAAATATGGGCTAATTTGTTTAATAATTAAATGAGAATTGTTTAATCTTTAATAAAGTTTTTATTTAAAAAATCACTATATTTATTTCAATTGCCTAAGTTAGGTTTTTAAATTAGGATCTTTTATATGTAAGCATCACTGAACTACTTAAAAGAAAATTTTCATTTAAATTACATTCATTTTACAATGAAAATCAAATGGATATTGGTTATAAAAATGAAAATGATTATCATTAAATATTTTCAAAAAACCAAATGTGCTTGAACGTGGCTTTATGGTAGCTACTAATTTTGTGATATAAATTTTGTCAATGTTGTGATCACTTTTTCAGTATTTACTGGTTTCATATGATGCTACATGAAAAGATGGTGTTTTTGGCAGAATATTATGGTATGACAACTTTATAAATACTTGGATAAAATTTGTTAGCAACAGTATTTATTTAGTAAGACTGTTTGAAAAGAGAAGAAAACAGAATATTTTCTTTTAGCTACTTTGTGATAAAACATGATTTTAATTAATATTTTATATTATTTAGTCTTAAATAAACTAATATGATTAATACAATAATATAGTTATATGTATGATGCAGATTATACTAACAGATTATTACATTATGCAGATTATGGTAGGTACACTATTCCATAGATAACAAAAAGGAACCGTTCCAGTATTTGCCTGAAAGAATCATGTACCAACAGATCAGAGCAGTGTTACAAAGTGTAAAATGAATGAATAATAAAGAAGTGGCTGTAGTACATATAAATAATTAAAAATAATAATTGTGAGAAATAACCCTACCAGCATGTTGATCAGTGTGATGGTAAAGTGGATTATATTAATTGTTAATTTATTCATTTAACATATCAACAGTACCATATTTGAGAAATTAACATAGGTAAAACCAAATACATTAAAATACAAAAGATTTAGACATTAAATTAACTATTTAAGCAAATATCGTAAACAAATATGTAATAAATTTAAGTTTGTGTAATTAGTAGCTATTACTTAAAAAATCAAAAAAATCTAAATAATACTGTTTTTAAAAAAAAATCTAATTTAATTTTAAATAAATTATTCAGATCTTTTTAATCATTTAGTAATTTATTAAAAATAGAAATTTAAGGTTAATAAGTGTTTTTTTTAAGCCAGAGTTTTATGTTATGTTTTATGAAAATAATAATGCATTAAACATATTTAAACATAGTGTCTCTTACCTAGTGGGTGTAAGTCAATAGTTAATTTTTTTTCAAAAATTGCAAACTTATAGTAAAATATAAATGGATGGAAATGTCAGAATTTTTAATTTACCAAAATTTATTTATGTATACAACTCATTCTTACTGGCAAGGATCTGGCAGGCCAGTTTTGTTTCCTTTTCCCAAAAACTTGTTCTTACTTTCTGAAGTAGCCGGAAGATGCAATATTATATTTTACATTGACATGTATCCATAATAAATATTTAATAAAGATGATTTAAATTAGGAATCAGTTAAGTTTTCTTAATGGATACAAATTCAATTTGATCATTTAACAAAAATGTATCTATTACCTAACAAGGCATTAAAAAATATAATTCTATCTGCAGCAGAAATATTACTATTGTAATAAATGGGAGTACTATTCATACAGTTAGCAACGGTACATCTTCCACTGATGTAAACTGAAACGGTTTTATCTGTGTTTAAAGTTAGATATTAACAATCCATTCAACAAGTGATTTTTTGAACTGCTAATATAGAATCTTCTTATAACTGTTTAGCCGTTTTCTAATAATTTTTTTCAGCTACTGATCTATTGATACAGAATATCTATTCTGATATGTCCATTTTTAAAAATGATTTGTTGTTAATATATATTTTTGATGGAGAAAGAAACTGACCATTATTCAATGGTGCTTAACCAAATACACCTATATATTACTGATTAGAATTTATATAGCACCTGATAGTAGAATTTATTTAATGAAACTAACTTTTGGACTTTTGACTCTATACATAAACACATATTGATCAAAATTCATACACAAACCACAGCTTAGAAATTAAAATATTTAAATGGATGTTTCAATATAAATTATTATATACAAACAACTGTTCAACTAGTTTTTAAATTTTTTTAAATATTTACTTTATTTATTTATTCAGCATTAATTTAGATATAAATAAAAACCATTAAGACATTTAAAAAATATTTTTAATTTCTCAGCAATTTAATTATTTATAACATATATAAAATAGTAATAAAAGTAACAGAAATACCCTGTTTCATTTTGCATTGAAATAACCATAAAAATAAAATTAGAAAAAGAAAACAAGGAATTTTCTAGTTACACTCCATAAAAATAACAGTAAAAGAAATATGATTTAATGCTTTTATGATTATTTTGAAGGGGAGATAGAACAACAAAAATGGTTTCACACAGCACACATACATACACATACACCCACACACCCACTCACTCACTCACTCAAACCTGAATGTAAAAGAGCAAACAAACATATGTTTAACACATGGCTACTTGGTTCAGTGTATCTCTTTCTGTTGGAACATAGTTCTTTTTTTAAACAAATAGTTATATAGTATTTTGTTTTTGTGTGATCTGAATGGGAAACCCTATGCACACATGTTTTAGCTCCTGAATAATATATATTTTTTTTCTTAAAAAAGTTTTTAAACAAGTATTAAATAGTTTATACTGCTGTATAACAATAATGAAAAAAGACAGAAATAATCAACAGAATTATTTTAACAAACTACAAATTATAACATTCTACCACATTCAAGTAATATTCAACTAATATCCAACTAATATTCAAGTGTTTACGAAATCGTCTGATAATTTATTAAAATCTGTAGACATTATAGGTTGCTAAGTTCATAGTGCTTTAAGAATTGTAACTTTTTCTATTGATGTGTAAAGCTAATAAACAGCCAAAACACTTATTTAATTTCTGTATATTTTATAGATCATTATGTTACATATTCAGTGACCAATCTGTTTATTCTGGCAACTAAAATATAACAAATCTTACACCTTATATCCAACTTAAAAAGATAAGACACAAGATAACACTAAAACCTCTATTATAAATTAGAAAGGCTGTTAAAGAAATTTTACCATATTATTTGTTTTATCTGTTCTTTTCTCTAACATCAAAGTTGAATGTAAAATGAGAGAAATTTCTAATATTTTGTTTGCCAAAGAATGTACAATAGGAAATTATTTAAAAAATAAAATCAATTAATAATTATTCAAATGAAAGAAAAAAAGTTTTTAATTTTTGTTTTGTTTGACTCAGACTGGCATAAATTGTGAGAACTTTCATATAGAAAACAGATGTACCAGTTCAAACAGAGATATAGAAATCGACAAAAGAAATGCATTTTATGGGAGACTAAAATTGTACTGTAGTAAAGACTGTTATTTCAGGAATAAAAACTAGTAAAGCTGATAAAACTCAAAATGAAGAAGCTTTAAGGCAAATCAAAAAAACATTTGTGGTACAATCATCATCTTCATTTGATATTCTGCCTCTCAGTAGGTCCCTTTCACCATGGCCTGATCCATTTGTGTCCCAAGCCTTTCTCTCATCTCCTTGTAGTTTCCAAGCTTCAGTTCATCTATTAATTTCATTCTTCTTCCTTTCTCTTTCTACTGACTCTTCCAATGCAATTGTTAAGATTCCAGATCCTCTAATCACATGTCCTAACTAATTTCCTTTTCTTTTGTACACTTCCAGCATAAGTGCATAAGTTTCCAGCATAAGCACTTCCAGCATAAGTTTCTTCTTTAATCTTTAATGTTCTTCTTCCTTCCTCTTTATTTCTTTTTTCTCTTCTTTAATGAGTGAGTGTAATGAGTGATTTATCCCATCAAACTTTTTAAAAACTTAATCTAAATAATGTATATTTTACTGCTTTCCTAATATCTAATATTTTGCTCTTTTCTGTTATATCACTAGGCTAGTTGGTATAGCGCTTAGCACACTTTAGTTTTACATCAATCAGTCTTGGTTTCTCCAGGAAATATCATTCTTTTAATTGTTCATTCTATCACTAGAAACAAATTATATGCAATTTAGCAATTTTATAATATACTTACTCTATTTACAATTTTAATGCCAAGGTATGAATGAAAATAAAGTGAAGAAATTAAATGACATTATTAAGTACACTGAATCGTGTAATATAGTAAGTTAATCCTTGCATTATGTTATTATTATTAATTTAAACTGCGTTTACATAAAATTAGAAACTAAGTAAATCTTTGTTATAGTGTAATGTACTTGTTTAATTTAACTTGACATATGCTCAAACAAAACTTTCTCATCTGCCCTTTAATCCTTAATAAAGAGATTATTACTGTCATTTTAGAGTGAAATATGAAGTAGAAAACATGCTAAATTAATTTAATATAATAGCAAGTCGGGTGTACTATTTTTTCCCTACTATACTATATATATATATTTTTTTTTTTTAGAAAATAAATTAAACATTTTAACTAGCCAAATACCAAAATTAAATATTATTTTATTCATACAAATTTTATCCATATCATGAACAAGTATGAAACACATGTGTGCACACACATACACAAACATATATATACATTATAACATATATATTTTTGAAATTTTTTTTGAATTTATATATGAGTACATATAATATTTTTCTATCCCTCAGAAGTGTTTGAGGTAGATGTTCTTATAAAAGCTGCAACAAATAGCAGCACTCATGTAAATTAATATGCAATAATCATTATTTTAGTACTTTTATTTTTATATTTTTCCTATGCAATAATGGAATGATTTCAATCATGACTGAGGATGCAGGAACAGGATCCATGAAAGTACTTTCATGCAAAATTAAGTTAAGATATGTCTCATATCTCAATATTCTGTACTAGGTGGTTTATTTAATAAAATGTAAACATAATTTAAAAGTACAGAGGAATAACATGAAAACTATAGATTAATTTCAGAAAAGTAATATATATAAATATCCAAACATGGTGTAGATTAAATAAATAGCCAATAATATTTTAGACAGAGTTTCAAGTAGGTACTCATGTAAGCTGCACGATAAAAAAAATCCTAAAAAAAGAAAAATACAAAAACTTTTAACTTACAAAAGGTTTAAAGATCTGAATTATGTTTAAATTATACTAGATGAAAAATTTCTGTTTAGAAGATAAATTTTTAAAAACTGTTTTTATCAAGAGAGGGCTGGATCCTCACAAGTCTTTGTCTTTTTACACAGCGCTAATATGATAACTCAGAATTGTTAAGTAAACTTTTTTAATAAAAAAAAAAATTAAATTTGCACATTATAAAAAACCTATAAAGCCAAAGAATTTTTTTTGGAAATTTTAATCCTTTCCCATAAAAAATATTAGGAATAGGAGAAAAACTTAGATTTGTCTCTAAGGGAATGTCAGATGGCTCAATTTAAATTTAAACAAAATTAATCCATTTGTTTAATTTAAAAGACACACAGACATCTTTAATACTACACACTGTTTTGGACTCCCAAAAATTTGAAATATAAGAAAATAATTTTAAGCCCCTGGGGTAAAAGACAAACAGACATGTTTAATACTACACACTGTTTTGGACTCCCAAAAATTTGAAATATAAGAAAATAATTTTAAGCCCCTGGGGCAGTTGCAATTTTAACCTTAAAGGGGTTTGCAGTTATTAAATATACATATTTCACTCTTTAAAAATTTAGCAAATGCTTATTTTTCATCCTTTAAGGGAATATATAAATCATGGTTTTTATGTAATTTTTGATATTATATAAATAATACCATAAATTTATGGTATTATGTAATTTAAATAAATTAAGTACCGGTACCTAAAGAACAGTAAAAATGCATGCATTTTTGTTATATTCTTGGTATATTACATCTTGAAAAATAATGATTAAAATAAATTTAACACATGATCATATAATTTTAAATACTACTACTATGACTCAGACTCTAGTTGAATCTCTGGCTAAACAATTTTAATTATAGAATGAGCTGTAAATGTGAATTTTAAATGATTAAAATTTTATGTACGTTTTGATAGTTATATTTTGAAGTTACAAGAATACAATAAAAGTATATTCTATCAAATGTGACTGATCCAATTATACCTTTTATTTTTTAATTAAACTGCTATTAACAATGGCTAGCTCATATATCCAATTAGGTTCTTGATCTTGGTTAGCAAAAGTTAAAATTATATGCGTTATAATGGGTAAATGAATATTTTTAATTTGATGTATTTTTTAATAATTATGTTTCAAGACTTAATATTGGAAGAATACAACAAAGTACATTTTCTCAGATTATTCTTTTATGCGTTGATGACCAATTAATTTATATTAATTGATCATCATTACTTTATGTTTATTAAAACATAAAGTAACATATTTTTTTTATTAATTTTTTAAAGACACTTTAAATCGCACCAACTGTAATTTTATTCATATGTATCAACATTAATAGATTGATCAGAAATACACTAATTGAACAGAACTCACAAACTGAAAGCATCACTTGATAAGTTTTATAGGGTTTCAATATATATGTATTTATGATGAAAGATATGTGCATACAATATTTATGATATTCACTGATAGATGAAACATTTATTCTTAAAAACATAAATATTCTCTAGCATTCAAAAGTAAAATCAAAATCATTATTACATATATATTTATTTTATAAAAACTCCTTTAATTTTTTAGATTACTGTACTGAATTTTTACAAATTTTTCATTAAAACAGTAAATTTATGTAACAATTCTAATTACCAGATCAACTTTTTTTTAAATTTTAATTGTTCATTTACAATGTGGACCAATCGTCCTGAAATTCTAACAAGGAGATCTTTGATATATATGTAGAATATATCTTTGGTATATATATCTTATATACCAAATATATATCTTTGGTGCAAGATAAATTTTCAGAACAGTAATGTAATTGTCAATTTATAAGAGATTCACAAACAATAAAAATATGTAAGAAATTCAAGCAAAGAAAATCATTCATCTCTGAAAATTTTCAGAAAAACAATAAGTTTATCCTTCAAAAAAAATTTAATTGTTTGCTACATTGAAGTTATCGGGTTCAATTTCCAGCTAGGGTCTTGAAAATTACAAACAGTCACAATATTTTTGATATTGATCTTAATAGACGATATGACTTGAAAATATAATAAAAAAAAGAGAAATTCAGAATAAAGTTAATATCCTGAACAAAAAAGGATGTATTGGACGGATTAAGTTGAATTAAAAATAATAGTAATTTAAAAGCTATGAAAAAGTTTTTAAATATTTAAATTTATAAACACATAAGTTAAATTAGTTACGTATTTCATACATAACTGTACAAATATCCCAACAGTCAAAATTCTCTGACCGTTTGCAGAGAGCCGATTATATAACAGTTTGTGGTAAGCATTAGCTATTAACAGAGCGAGGAAATAGCAACTTTGGAATTCAAGTACGAGTTAAAACCCTTCTATCTATATATAAACTCTCATACCATACCTATAAACCTTCATCCATCTTGTCTCTGTTCTTGACATAACAACATTCATGACACTAATTTCCTGTTTATTTTAATGATGTTTCTGTTATTAAATTTGAATAAAGTGATACTACTGGCTGCAAACGTTTGTTGGAAAGATGGTTTATCTGACAATGTAATATGATTATTTATTGAATGATGTTAATTTTTCACAATTTCAATTTTTTAAAAAAATCACATATACACACACACGCGCGCACATACACACAAAAAAAAAGAATAATTGATTGTAGGGCTGTAGCCAATTTGGATAATTATAAAATAATGTGATAAAATGTTTATAACAAAATAGTTTTTATCCTGTGATAATAGGTGTTATTTAAAACGCTTTTTTTTTTATTTTCTTCAGAATTATATGAATTCATATCAATTAGATGAGTCTATTCAAAATCTGAATAATTTAGAAGGCAGAACAACCTTTCATTTTTTTAACAACAGGAAACCTATACAAAATAAATACTATTAAAAACAAGAACAAATATAACAAAAAAACTCATCCAACTAGAATAGACAAAAATCCAGAGAAAATTTCTAATAAATAAAAAAAAATTAGATAATATTTAATTTTCAGAGTAAAAAATAAAACAAAAAATTGCTCATGAAACATAAACACACGACTCTTCTTTTTCCTGTTCAGCCTCCAGTAATTATCGTTCAGATATTACTTTAGAGGATGAATGAGGATGATATGTATGAGTGTAAATGAAGTGTAGTCTTGTACAGTCTCAGTTCGGTCATTCCTGAGATGTGTGGTTAATTGTGAAACCCAACCACCAAAGAACACTGGTACCCACGATCTAGTATTCAAATCCATATAAAAGTAACTGCCTTTGCTAGGATTTGAACCTTAGAACTCTCAACTTTGAAATCAGCTGATTTGCGATGATGAGTTAACTACTAAACCAGCCTGATGGTCAACACACACACACACAACATAATAAATAGATAAACACAATTCAAATCACCCTAAATAAGTGCTTATAACTGGTTTTTTAATTACAACTGACATCTAGGTAAGAACTGCAATCAAAATCACTGAAAATTAAAAAAAAACACAAAAAAACATAACAACAAAAGGAGTGATTATATGAGATTTTAAGATATCATATTTAATTAAACTGGTTCAATTTTTGTTAAATCATTGGCAGACTTATAACTTAATTTTACCTCTGACTGTCACGAACAGAAACATTATTAATAACCTATACTTTTCTATCAGAAAAGAAATACAATTCTTAACAAATTCTACTATCTTATTATTTGGTTTAAAGCTTTACTGGGTGTCAGATAAGTGAGTACTAAGTATGGGCAGAATAAAAGTACAGGATACATTAAAAAGAAAGAGAGTAGAAAGAGGGATTGTAGAAGGGGTGGAATTGTTGTATGAAGGAAGTGTCACCTGCTTAAAGGTAGAAAAGACAAATTGAATAGAATAGAGAAATGTCAGAAATAAAATAGTGCACTCTCACCTTGCTGTTAGTAGTGATGGATGATGTATACTGAAGATGATGGAAAAGATTGGAGGGAAAATGATAAAAGGAATTGTATTCACACATAATCTAATGGTGTGAGAAAGTACAGAATGAGAAGTCAAGGTCAATTGAATATGTAGAGAGAGACTGTAAAGTAATATAAGATTTAATGTAGTGCGAGGAGGTAATTACAACCAGGAAGAAGTGTAGCTCTACAAGTGGACTGATGGTTGGAGAAAAACAACTGAAACATGTTGGCAGTTTTTATAGGCAAATATTTTGTAAGACTTATAGAGAAGGGTGGAGGAAATAGGTAAGGAATCAATAAAAAAGCATGTTTATTTTGAAAAGTGAGAGGAATCTAATTTGGAGCCAGGAAGACTTCAGAAAAGATAATTTACAAGTCATATTATATTTCTGTATTTATTTTTTATATTTAGTTATGAAAAGAAGGAACATCATGAAATCACGGGTTTCGAAAATAACATGTCTAAAAAGAAATAAGAGAATTACAAAAATTGAAAATATAAGGAATGAAAATTTAAGAGATACAGTGAAGGAGGAATCTTACATTAGAAAATAGAAATATCAAGTGGACATGTAAACATTAACAGAAGGGAGGGTATATACATAAGACGATGCATGAGATGGAAGCATTAGAAAGAAGGAGGTTAAGGGCTAGATTGAGGCATAGATTGTTGAATGTGTATAGAAGAGTAAAGAAGAATGGAAGAAGGTGAAGAACACAAATGGTAGCAGGAAAGGAGTAGATGAAAAGGGTTATGTTTAAAAGACTTGGTAAAGCAGCTAGAACTATGTATGATGTTGGTAATAGTAAGTCTTATTATTTGTTAATTTTGAATAAATTTAATAAACAGGGACTTTTTAAAAATGATCAATTTAGAATAATATTATCTGAAACTAAATTGCATTTTGTTGATGAAAAGTAGGATTATAAACAATGCAAATCCAATAGTTTAGATTTAATGAGGCCACACTAGATTATCAAAAATTAAGATCATCTAAATGTTAACTTTAATGTATTCACTCTTATTTACAATTACATTATCCAAACTTTTAACCTTAATATTATTTAAAAATCTAAAAATTTTTACTAATGAAAGATTAAAAGTTTATTAAATGGCACTAGTGACAGTAAGATTTCAATAATAAGAACTTAACTTTCAACAGTCAGAACAAAGAAAGGGCAAAGTGTGTGACGGTATTAAAGATAAAATTAAATGCATTCTTCATTAAAATTTATTCTCACTCAAGATATTTTTGGTATAAACTGATGGATGCAATTAGGAGAAGAAAGTGAGTTCTCAACTAGATAATAATACTGTAGTAACATATGGCTATAACAAAATAATTAAATAAGGTGCACAGGAATCACAAAGGACTTTAAACAGGTATTCGGAATTAGGTATTTTAAATATTAGGATAGATTTTACACACAAAAGATGGGTTACATGTTAACTTCAGTTAATATTTATTTTTACAACTAAGTTACTTTTTATAAAAGTATCTTTTTTAAATGATTATATTATTTCTATTGTAACTTAGTACTGGTTTTTTATTGAGAACAATAAACATGAATTTAAAAATTAAAGTAAATAATTTAATAAAAATTGTAAGCTGGGATTTACAAAACATTCTCTTAAAAACTATGTGAACTCCAGTAAGTCCAATAAAATCAGCCAATCTTTTAAAATTCTTTTTCAGATATCACAGTACTTGAGGTGATAAATAATCAAATTCGTAATGGTTTCTAATTACAATTCATTGTATACTTATTTCAAATAGTTTGAGGATAAATGCCTATAAACTACATCACATAAAAGAATAAATATTTCCTTTAATAAAGATACTCATGTCCATCCCAAATTATTTAATGAATCTGATATTAGATATTTCTTGATCTCTATTTTTCTATATCTTATTACACAATTACAAAAATAAATAACATTTGGTTTTTGAGAAAAATTCAAAGGAATGTATTCTACTGTACAGGACACATCAGTAAAGAGGGAAAATTCAAAAACTTGGTTATTCATTTGGCATTTGTGTAACTTAAATACTGACAGTCATTTAATGCCATTTAGTAAACATGAGACAGTGGTCAGGTGCACATCGTGCTTTTTGTGTTATTTAAATTGTTTTATAAAAATGGTGACTCCGTTACAACTGTACGAAGGTTATTTTGCAATTGGTACAATATTCTGCATCATGGGCGGTTACAGTGTTCATGCATTTAACTTATAAGTTAAAAGTTTGAGGAAATTTGGTCCACATTAAATCCCAAACATAAAGGAGCAGCAAAAAGTGTTAGAACACCAGAAAACATTGATAGATTATGAACTGTCATAATACACAGTCTGAAACGTTCTGAAATTAAATATGTATTAGCAATTTAATCTCAGTGAGCCATTGATAAGAACTGTAGAATTACATACAAACTTAAGTTTACATCCCTATAAAATTCAAATTGTTCAGGAATTAAAAGATATTGATGTGGTTGCTCACATGAATTTTTATCAGAAATGTTGCAGCCTTTGGATGGTGATAAAAGCTTAATCCACCACATGCAAGGGCAGTTTGAAGGTTAAATGGTAGTGTATACTTCCATCATCTGGCATTATAAGACCATTCTTTTTTCAACACGATCAAGGAAATGCTACAATTATTACTGCAGCATGTTAAACAAGAGTGGTCACACCATTTTTGAGGCAAACAATTTCCTCAAATTTCGTGATCCCAGCAAGACTATGCTGCAAATCATACTGCTCATGTGTCTATTACTACTTTAAGTGAACTCTTTTTGAACCACATCATACCCAAAAATGGGGTGTGTTTGGCCGGCTAGATCCTGATTTGTCCGCATGTGACCTTTTTTTTGGGGATTTGCTCAAGAGTAAGAAGCATGTCAAGCAACTGCTAATATTAGCGGAACTGAAATTAAAACTTTGATAAGTTGCATGTATTAGACTGGCTATGTCATGGTGAGTAATGGAAAATGTTTGATTAAGACTACAAGAGTACATAGATTGTAATGGTGCACGTCAAGAATTATTTAAAAAAAAATAAAATGGATGTCTTATTTAACAGAGAACTGTAGAAACATTGATATTAAAATAAAAACTTATTTAAGTAAAGGAGTTTTAAATTTTCCTGCTTTACTGATGTACCTTTATAAAGAAACTTTTGAGAAATGTCAGAGAAAGCTTGTAGAAAGTAGGTTATAGAATCAGAATTTCAAGTATCTCATATATAAATTGGGAAAATAACTGCATGATATAGTATCTAGGTAGAATTTAAAAGGTGGAGATATTCAACTACTAGTAAATTAATTTTAAATTCACTGTAGAGTAGATTGAAAATTTAGTTTAAACTAATAATAGGTATTCTATTGATTGAAATGTCAATGACCTGAAGTAAAGTTATTTTAGGATAAGACAGATTCAGAAAATGTTGTAATATAATTCAGACCGACTCAGACCATTTAAAGAGATTAGATACAAAAAAATGAAGATGAAAAAGCAATAAGTGATGACTAATTTTTTTTTTAAATACATGAACTTTAACCACTTCCTTTCAAGAATCATAATTTTTTCCCCAAAAAAGTAAGCAGTTTCTTATTACATCATTCAGTTATAAATAAAAAAGAAATTGCACAGAACTATTGCAAATATATCACTCACATGGGGTATGCAATTAACTGTATTTTTAACTGAGATATAACCATTATGAGAATTAAATTCAAAATTGTATTTTAATTTATTTCCATTCCGCTGACAACTCAATTTAAACTTCTGCATGGTAAAGTTTTAACCCAGTTGTTTTTATTTGTCTCTCATAATTTTTCCTGGAGGAGGGCTTTTTTCTGTTACTTTGTAATAATGCAGGCAGCTATATAAATCATTGCTTCTTCTTATACCCAACTTTTCTGATTAATTTTTTACTTTAACTCATCATAAGTTTCTTCATAAAGGGCTATTAATTATACAGTTATAGTTTAATTAGTTTAGGACTTCTCTACAGTATTTTATTCAAAAAGTAATAATTAAACAATTAAATATACATGTATCTTAAATTCATTTTAATCTTGAAAAATGTTTGCTTTTTTTGATGAGCTTGGTTTTAAAGATGATGTTCAATTTTAAAGTAAATTCATTTGGACTAAAATGATTGCAGAAATACCCATGATCCAGAATTTGAGTGAAAAGATTCTCTAATGCAACTTTTTTGCCTGACCATTCTTAGATATTGTGTCAGAGGATGAGATAAAATGGCAATTATGTAGCATATGAAAATGCCAAGCCTGACCGAGATTAAAACCCGGGACCTCCATATGAAAGGCCGAGATGGTACCACTCACGCCACAGAGACTGGCTCTAATGCAACATGCGTTAAGAAGTGTTCATTAATCTAATCCAAATTACTTCTGCTTGGATGTAATCATTAAAATGAAGTAATTGATTATTTTTCCACCTCTAGTCTTTCTTGACTATTACATCTTTTACATCATTTAGGACTTATTGCTACTCTTAGCAGTTGTAAATATCAGTACCAAAAACATAATTTCAGTCAACAACTATGTTGTTTGGGCAATAATATATGGAAAAAACCTTTGCTTGGTGTTTTGTCTGTTGTTGTCTCTTCTAGTAAACAACGTAATTTTAGTTTATGGTAGAATTTCATGTGTTTATTGTCTTACTCAAAACTTGTTACAATTAAGATATGTTGTAGAAGATTAAAAGTATTATCACGTGATGTGATTAATCTACATTTTTTTAATTTATGATCCAGTTTGCAATGCAAATTATCTTATAATTCAATTTTGATGCTGTTCTCGATCACTCATTTTCAGTATCAACATCCGATTCCTTGAGTAAATTAAGAGTTTTGAGTAAAACTCTTTGAACTAAGTTTTTCTTTAGATCTAATAGTCTATTATACATGTCATCTCTGTAAATGAGATGACATGAGTAACAAAATTCTCTCAAAATGAGTAACAAAAATTCATGAATGTTTTGTATTAATAGGGTTCTTTATTTAATATTTGATTTTCCAATATTTATTACTACTACTAACCACAGTAACTAATAACCATTACTAGTACTAGTACCCATTACTAGTTACTGCTAACCATTAGTTGTACTTCAACTAATAATATTATTATAAATTATTATATTTTGCTGACCAGAAGAGCTCTTGTATTAAAAATTGAAGCATTTTATAAAATGCCTCTAATATTAAAACAATTTATAGACAAAGTAATGCATACCATTCATTATTTGTAAATAAATTTCAAAAAAATGATTACGTACTGTTTACATAAATTATTTATTACATATTGCTTTATCATTGTTCTTATTATTAAAACTGA
This sequence comes from Lycorma delicatula, assembly GCF_047948215.1. Taxonomy (NCBI): domain Eukaryota; kingdom Metazoa; phylum Arthropoda; class Insecta; order Hemiptera; family Fulgoridae; genus Lycorma; species Lycorma delicatula. Next base: position 215,333,533 of record NC_134458.1, on the reverse strand, counting down.
GAAAGTTTTAAACTATAGATGATATTAACAGAATTTACAGACTAAAATGTTTGGACTGCACATTTGCCATAACTTTTTTATGCTTTTAGAAAAGGTTAATTTTTTCATTGAAATTTGGTGTTTTATCTTTGTAGCTGTGTTAAAAAGCAGAAGTTGAAAGAAAAATCTGGAAAGCATCCTGGCTGAGTGTTTCAAGTTGGTATCCATAAAACTGTGGGAGAATATAATTGCTGGAGAATTTTTTCCAAATCTCAATGGGGCAGAGATTAAAGTTAAGTTTGAATTTAATAAAAAGTAGTAGGAGGAAGAGGCATCTCCCTGTATTAAAATATAACATACTCGTATATACAAATAACATAAAAAATGCAGATATGTGAATAAATATATTTAAGCAAATTAATTAATGCAAACATCATATTAAACTACTATTAAAAAATAGTAGATAAGTAACATGATTGTTCCATCATGGTCAAAGTACACTAATCTCCCAAGGTACAGCAAGCCTGATGGATGTTCACTGCCAGGAAAGGTGATGTTGATGATGATATCTATTAGGCAAGGTTGTTTCGTTTGCAGACCATTTGTAAGCAGATCATTGCTTAGACACTATTAGGTAAAGTCCAGTAAGTGTCTTTTAGTCCTTTCTATTACAATACAATTTCCCTATGATAAAACAGTTTCTTCCTTTTACCTCTTCTAATAACACTATACAAAGGTAATCATTTTATAAGAAAATGTTTTTATTAAACCTAGCGATATTTTCAAAAAATGTTTTGGAAAATTGTACCATTCTATTTCAATAAATTCCAAGACAACATTACACTTAAAAACTATTTACAAAAATTGTTATTTAACATCTAAACTGAGATGGCTATTACTACAGAAAAAATGCTAATGTTATGAGATAAATAATTTGGTTCACCCCATAGCAGATGATTAGCTGCTTGAGTTGGCAACTAATTATACTTGTATGCACTTATAAATAAATAAACATTTTGAAAATATAAAGCAGCTGTTAATTTTAAATAAATCAGGATAACCTCTTTGGTAATTAAAGAAATATAAATAGTCTCAAGAAACTAAGAGTGTAATGCATAGTTAGTATTTTTATTTCCAACAATTTTTTGTTGGATCTAGCATAATTTTACTTTTTATACAAGGATTTTACTAACTTTCCTCTGTTTTCTAGTTGTAGGACTGAAAGGTGTTGACCACTGAAGAACGGGTAGAGATTATTCTCCTTTGTGGAAGAGAAAGATTCTCTCATAGACAAGTTGCAGATGAATTTAATATGAGGCATCCTCAATGAGAGCCAGTGTCACACATAATGGTTGATAGACTGCTAGCAAAGTTCAAGGCTGCAGATAGTGTTGTCGAAGTTAAAAGATCTGGATGTCCTAACACTTCAGAAGAGGTAGCAGAAGGGGTTTTGGTAAAGTATTTGCAAGTCTGAAAAAATCAATTCACCAAACAAGCTGGAAGTGAGCATTTCTTGGTCAACGGTATGGAGGATCTTGCAAAAAACAAATATCATCTGTACAAGTTACAAGTGTTACACCACATGTCAGAAGACGATCCTGATCACCATATGGAAATGTGCAATTGATTTTTGACCCAGCTGGAGGAGGACGCAGAATTTTTGTCTAAAATTATGTTCTCTGATGAATCCAACTTTTATGTAAATAGTAAGGTGAACTGACATAACTTATGGTATTGGTCTGACAGTAATTTTCACTGGTTTATTGACAGTAAGAAGCAAGGAGTTGATTATGTCATGGTTTGGTGTGGTTTGTGGAAAGACCGGATCATTGGCCCCTACTTCTTTGATGAAACAGTTAACAGCGAAACTTACTTGGCAATGTTAGGAAATTAATTATGCCTGATTTGGATTTGCTGGGTTCTGGAAAAGCAGAATGGTTTATGCAGGATGGCACACCCTGCTCTGTGGTACAAAAGTACGTAATTGGATAGAAGAACGGTTCCCCCAGTGGACTGGTCATAGCGGACGAGTTGAATGGACTCCATGACCCCTGGATTTAAACCCAATGAATAGTGTCATTTGGGGTTATGTAAAATCCCAAGTTTAAGTAGTCAAGATCAGAGACAAAAACCATCTGTGAGTGCGCATCACGACTGTGTGTCAATCTGTAACATCTGAGTTGGTGATCAACATTCTATGGAACACAGGAGACTGTTCTCAAGTATGTTTCGACTTATACGAAAACCATATTGAACAGATATTGTAAATATATTGTATGTATCCCTATGGCATGGGACTTTTGGGATGTTTTGTAGATAAGTGTGCATGTTGTGGATGAATGTATGAGCATTAACTGGGTAAGTTTCTAATTGTTTCAAAATTTGAACCTTTCAACAAGAGATTCATATGTCTGTATGTGAATAAAGTAATTATAATTAAAAGGTTCAAGTTTAGAGAAAGGAATCCAAAAGCGAATATTACAAAGCCTTAATTGCTCTGCAGTTGCACATTAACAGTTATAGAATAAGCTTTCTCATCCTTCCTCCTTAAAGAAAAATTTCAATATAATGGTTGATGTGTTAGGTTAATAATCAATTCATGTCTCTAAATACCAATTAAATTTAACATTTATAAATCAAACAAAACCATATCTAGAAATCATACAGTTTATGTATGATTAATGCATATAGAAGAATTTTACAGTTGTTTTTTTTAATTTTTATTATGACCATGGATATGGCACGCGCGCGCGCGCACACACACACATTCTACTGAGAAAAATGACAAATTGTGAAAGTATCCCAGACCTTTGCTAGCATTTGAACAGAAACCTGTTGATGTAGGAACCAACACTGTAATTACTACACCAATTGGTCAGTTGAACCAGTTATATAAAATTTGGCAAACAAAATAAATGTTTGGCTAAACTTGTTCATAAGGGTCAAACTATCAAGACTAAAAAAAAAAAAAATAAATAAATTGAGATAGAAATATATATTTGAACAGATAAAATAAATTGTTTTCCAATTTAAAAAAAAACTCAGTACAGAATGTTTATGCCCTGAATAATGTTATAAACTTCTTTAATTTACAATTAATAACTTGAATGGAAGATATTAAAAAAAATGTTAATTATTAAATTCTTATTAGATTAATATAGATAATGTAATATAAATATTTTATTCTGATAGATGCATAATAATAAATTTCATAAATCATGTCAGGAATGCCTATTTCACAGATTGAAATATCACATCATATCGAATATTTCACAACTAAAGGAACTGCCCCAGCATTTGTCTGTGCAGATCAAGAGAAACTGGTAAAAGAATCGGAGCACCATCATAAAATATATAATAAAAAACAAAAGAAAAGTCAGTATTAATATTTAAAAAAAATATTTGAATTAATAAAGCATATATGTGAGAATGCTATAAAAAATATGAATAAAAAATTAAATGGATTATGAAAATAATTTGGCCACATTGTGGTATGTAAACAGAAATAAGTAAAACCTATAATATTATGAACATAAAAATGTACCTGTTAATATGAAGTAGAATAAAAAATAATTAAAACCTTTATATCCACCTTACCAGGAAAAAATATGTTTTTCTCAAGATCTTTTGTTTTATTTCAAACCATTATCAGAAGATAAAAATAATATAGTAAGTCAAAAATTAAAATAATTACACAAAATAATATACTTTTGACACTCAAACAGTCATGACTGTGTAATTATTTTGATAATTAATTATTTCTGACTTATATTATTTTCATCTCCTGAAGATGGCTTGAAATAAACTGAAAGATCTGGAGAAAACACATTTTTTGCTGGTAAGGTGGATATAACATTTTTAATTATTTTTTATACTATTAAAAAAGTTATCAGCAGAAACCATGTTTAAGAAATTTAATATTAAGTAATATATTAAAATCAATATTTTAGCAATGCAATCGTTCAATAATTATTTTTAAAACGAAAAGTACTGCAATAATTTTAATGTTACAGACATACTGTGTATAACTGGAACTGAACGAAATAACAAACGCTATACTGTATGAACTCAAACGCCATCTCTGAGACTTTAAGAGAACTATTATGAACTCTTTAAACATCGGCCAAGTTTACCAACTGATCAGTTATTCGAATGAACTTTTTACTACCTAACGTTACGTACGAAATTTCTCTTTTATTTATTACAGTAATATTAAAGGGTATACTTTATTTATCAAATTAACTGTTCAACAAAATATACTCAAGGGGCATTTATTTATTTTGATTAAATTAAAGCATTAAAAAAAAATTAGTTTTAAAATTACAATTTGCCATTTTTGAATTGTTTTTTAGACTGAAAAATCTAGAATTTTTTTACATTAGCATGCATAAAGGACTTATATTTAGATCCGAGCTTGTAGCTTTATGTGCTTCATATGTGTGTGTATAAGCAGTATATTTTCAATATAGCGATATTGAAGCATATCTAGCAATATTTTCATTGCTAGACTGTTTCTAATGTTACAAGATATTGCAATTTGTGTCTGGATATAAATTGTTTTGTGTGTGTGTGTGCACGCACACAGACTTTATTTTATTACATGAAAATAAAAGCAAAAAATTAAATCATTAAAAATATCATTTATCATAAAATTCACATTTGTTAAATAAATTCAGAGATAGGAAGTCAAATAAAATCATCTACCATGCTATTACAATCATAATTTTGCTATAAATTTATGTTTACAAAACAAAGACAAATTTAAATTACTTAAAAAAAAATACAATGTTAAATTCAACCAATTATGTTTGCAATATACATGTGGTGTACTTTTGAATAAGTGCAAGTGAATATTCAATGGAAAAAAAAATTATGTCAATACTAGAGATGGTCAGGAGCATGAATGATTGATAACTGCAGTGGCTGCACATTGTTGACAGTGGTGACAAAACAGTTAATTAAAATGTTTAATACACAATGTATATAATCACATTTACATTAAAGCAAACAAACATTAAAGCTTTCAGAAACACCCTTTTTACTTTATTTTATATATATAAAATAGCTATAAATAAAATTCATTGATTTGATAGTTATTGTAATACTTTTTCATTCTCTTGACTGAACAAATATTTGTTCTGAATTTTTTAAATGTTTTTAAATTTTATTAATGACAATTTTTACAAAAATAAAAGTAAGAAGATAAAATTTAATGTGTATGTAAACAGATGAAGAATTATTAAAAAATATCACTGAAGATGGGCTTAGATCTGAAAATGTTTTTAACATAAAAAAAGTAAAGGTAAGACTGTTCTCTGATTCTGTACTTTGCGGAGGCTGAAAAAGTATATGGTTATATTATTATAACTAAAATTTTATATAATTATAGTTATTTAACATACAGAGGAAAAATAAAAAAATGGACTATAAAAAACTTAATCTAAATAAATAAATAAATAAATATATATATATATATATATATATATATATATATATAACTAAATATTTACTTAAAATTAGTTTTATTGTGACTGTAGTATTTATTTTAAATATTCTACAAAATGTTGATGTTTTTCTTACATTGTTTAATTTAGATTAATCAATTTATAGGTGGTTTAGTTAAGCATTGTTCTTATATTAGCATATTATTTTTTTAATATTTTTATATCTGTATTTTTTATATTTTATATTTCTTATTTATCATTTTTTTAATTTATAACATTATCATTAGAGTAATGTAAAAATTACTGACTCACTTATTAATTAAGATTTGTTCAGTAGACCATAAGAAATAAAAATTCTAAAAAGTTACACATTTATTGTTTTCTTTCTACTTCTTTTACTGTAATGTAGACAGATGTAAAATTTAAATTACTGAAATAATATTGATGAATGAGAGATAATTTTATGTATTCTGTCAAGAGTACCAGTAACTTTGTACTATGATTTAAACTGTTGTGGCCACAAACGAAATGATTATCACTATTTATTTAAATTTTTTTTCATGTATACTGTGAAATTAATTTTTAAATAAATGGGTAGAAATAAAACTAAAAACCCACCAGGCTGATCTAGTAGTAAACTCACTGTCTTAAATCAGCTGATTTAATAGTTGAGAGTACTCAGGTTCAAATCCTAATAAAGGTAGTTGCTTTTATTCAGATTTAATTACTAGGTCGTGGATACCAGTGTTCTTCGGTGGTTGGGTTTCAATTAATCACAAGACTCAGGAATGGTCGACCTGAGACTGTACAAGATTACATTTCATTTACATTCATACATAATCATCCTGAGTGATCCTAGTAAGGATTTTTTAATAATATTTTTTCTCATACAATAAATATAATTTTAATTTCCTTTTCTAAATCACTATTTCTTAGTTTTACCTGTATTTTCATCAATACCAAGGATAATCTGAGCAATTATGTGTAAAGTATCTGTTACTCAAATTCTGCATAGAGAATTGTACTTGGCCAAGAACTTTTACCTCTTAAAAACATATATTACTATCTATTTATTCATATATTAAGCATGAAATTTGACACAACAGAATTCTATTCTCTTATGTAAAATAATAAGCAGATTATACAAAATTTTACAGCAAACTAAAAAAATGCATATTGACAAAAATAACCCACATTTACCTGAACGTAAAACAATTATGTGTGGGCAGCTCAAAATTAAAAAACTTTTGCCATCATCTTAGAAAAGAATACATATACAAAGATGTGTTAATTACAATAAGCAAATTTTATATGGACCATATAAAAACAAAGATCTCAAATATATGAATATGAAATTTACAAACACTAGATTTGACAAAAAAAAAATTAAATGAACAATGCAACACAAACTGAAATACACTTAAGGGGTCTCCTAACTTATTTAAGGGAGATGCAATTATAAAAAGAGCTGATTGGAACTAAACTGCAGAAGATGCTGATAACTAGTTCTGAAAGGTCTTTGGAAAAACCATTTCATTTATTTGAAAGTGAAGTTTATATCTTTTAAAATTATTACCATGTTTTGTCATTGTGTTCAATGTCTATTAGTTAGTATACTGAGTTTTATGAGTTTCAAGAAATAAATTCCACTAGAGTAAACTAGACTTTATTAAAAGATCAATGGGAGATAATTTAATTGGAATGAAAAAAACAATAATAATCTAATTAATTCTGGAGCTCACGTGGAAGTAAAAAAGATACAATGAACTCTGAAAAATATAAAACACCCCAAAACAGCACCTTATAGTTAATTTAAGAACAGCAAATGCATAAAAAACTCAAATAGGAAGCCACTAAAAATGATAACATCTGCATTGTTCAAGTCTGAAGATCTAAAGTAATCTCTGTTAGCATGCTTAGCTTTAGTGTCATCATGGCTAAAATATAACCACTCGTACATCAGAAACAATGGGAGTCAAAAAAGCATTGCTGAAGTCTTTGATAGACAGAACACATTTCAGCTCAATCATGTTAATTATAACATATCTGAAGCACTCAAACTGCAAAGCTTCTATATTTGATGAAGAATATTTATAATTTCATAATCATCTGGAAATAATTTTTTTTTTAATTTAGTAATTACCACTTTATTATTCAAGCTGTTTAATATTTCATGTTCATAAACCGAATAAATAACTAGTAATATAATGGTAATAGTGGATGGCCCAAGATAAACTGAACCGGACAGAGGAGAGGAGAAACTGAAAACTGTTAGTGTATTCTATGTATCAACAAGCAATAACATTTCAAATGTAATGCAGCGAGGTGTGATGCACATTGACCTTGAACAGCGAGAGGGGAAAAGCACTGGAGGGGGAACACGACCTGTAGCTGTAAAGGAAATGCATTTGAGATTAAGCCAAACACCAGTGCATACACACGAATATGCTGCTGATGAAGGATGCCAGATTATTCATAGTAAAGGAATAATATGCTTAGGACAGATCAATCAAAGAAGTACAAGAAAAATTCCATGTAGAGTTCAACAGAGATCCACCTGCCAAGTCATTCATGCATGAGCTCATAACGAAGTTTGAGTGAACTGGATCTGTGCTTGATAAGAAGCATCAATATCCACATGTGAAAAGGACTGAGATGCAGAAGGAAGATATTCAACCAATGAACAACATGCCAGAACATCCTAAATGACCTGAAGCTGAAGCCATAATAGATTATGGCTTTACAAGAGTAAAGCCTACAGACTATGATAAATATCTACGTTATTGCACATGGCTACTGCAGGAAATTGAAAGTGGCTTAATTGATCCAAACCTCTACTTCATGATGGAAGAGGCACAGTTCCACCTCAAGGCTATGTTAATTTGCAAAATTTGCCATATTGGTCTGTTGAAAACCCATGACAAATGTTTGAGCTTCCGCTGTGTGATGTAAAGATTGGAGTTTGGTGTACTGTGTTGGAGACAAGAATCATTGGACTCATTTTCTTCAGAGACACAGTGAACTCAGTGAATTACATTACTGACATCTTCTAGCCCTTTGTAGAGCAACTGACGCTAGATGAATGACGTTTTGCATATTACCAGCAGGACAGCGTGACAACACACGCTTCCTTGGAAGCAGTGTTCAAAGCAATGCCTTCAATCACATACAGTGATCAGTTTACATGTTGATTATGAAGAGCTTATCTGAACTGACATTTGTCAGTAAGAAACTCTCATATTTGATTTGGTCCATCTTCATTGTAAATAAATCTTTCTAATAATCAATGGATGAAGCTGTTACTTGATGAAAATCCACATTAACAAAAGAAAATAAACAAAAATATTATATGATTTTCATAAAATTATTAAAAAAAACCACAACAGCTGTTTCAGTACACAGTACCTTCCTCAAGAGTTATGTATTTATCACAGAATACATGTATTCTGTTTGTAATACCTGAGGAAGGTACTGTGTACCAAAACAACTGGTAGTGATTTTTTAAAAAATAATTTTATGAAAATCAAATAACATTTTTATTTTTATTTTCTTTTGTTAAATCAAGGTTTTCATTAGAAAGGACTGTCTTGAAGGATCTATGGCATCCACAGTCACCTGATCTGTCCAGTTTTGATTTTTATTTGTGGGAGAACCTGAAGGGTAATTTTTACAAGAACAATCTACAAACACTTGATGTACTGCAACAGAATATAGGCAACATCACCAACATCCAAATGGGATGAGTTACAGCAAATTGCACTGAACGTGAAACACCAGCCCAAACTGTGCCTGGACCATGGCAGTGATCATTTTCAGCAGTATCTGTAGAGATGGAGGAACTCATGTAAGTAGGTTTTTATCTTTCATTTACTTATATAATATCACCTAACATTTCATGTATTCTTCACTTGCTTTGGGTTCGGTTTATCTTAGGCCACTTTGTATAAATTATAATATTGCAAGATAATATTTTGTAATCCACTGAAAAGTTTTTAAATTTAAACAAATAAGTTGACAATTTGAGGCTAGAAACACTAAATTATTTATAATTTTTTGTTTAGAGAATTAAAAAATGAATTACAGGAACATTAAAAAGGTCATATAATATTAGAATACTATCTACACATCTTTTGTATAAGATAATTTGATATTTATTAATTATATCGGGTAAAAGAGTGTTTTCCAATTCATTCATAAATATGTATTAAATATATATATATATATATATATATATATATATATATATATATATATATATAATGTATTTATATTCAAATTAATGTGTTAAATATAATTATTTTAAATTCAATAATAAATGTTATTAGCAGGAAAAACGTCAAGTATGGGATCTCCACTTTCTGCTAATATGGCCAACATATTTATGAATGAATTAGAAAACACCCTTTTGCCCAATATACTGTATTTTTCGGTGTATAAGACACAATCTTACCTTAAAAATTCATCCTAAAAATGGGATGCACGTCTTATACAATGAACGTAAAGATTGTTTCCTCTTTTCAAAGTTATATGCACTCCATTTTATGTTCCAAGATCTTTATAGAGAGTGAATGATGTGGCCGAATTGATACGTGACTTCTAGCACTCATTGGCTCAGAATGGGGTGTCCCAATTTAAGTTGCGTAATCTCTTATCTGAGTAATCAGTTACAGATGTTTATCAGTATTGAGTTGTCGTATTGTAATAGTTTGATAGTTTTTAGTGATGGAAAAAAGTAGGCAACATTCTTACACTTCAAGTTACAAATTGCAGGTTGTAAAATAAGTCGAAGAACACGGAAATAGGGAACCTGAAAGACAATTTGGACCTCTGCCTACTGAAAAAATGATTAGAACTTGGCGTGGTCAGAAAGAGATGTTCAATTTGCATAAAGAAAAGCGCGTGGAATGTGGTAAAGTTGTCAAATGGCCAGAACGAACGACAAAAGTTTTAAAATGGGTGCAAGAATATCAAAATATTTCCATTACAACAAAAATGATTCATATACTCGTACATGCAATCAAAGTTGCCTGTAATCATAACATAGAAGATTTTAAAGGTGGTGCGTCATGGTGTAACTTTTTCATGAAATGTAGTGGAATTTATATGCGTACAAAAACAAAAATCAGTCAAAAAATGCTAAAAGAATATGCAGACAAAATTATTTTGTTTCATAAATATGTGATTCAGCAACAAAAAAATTAAAATTTTAAAATAGGACAGATAGCCAATATGGATGAAACACCCCTAAATTTGGATCTACCTTCAAGTAGAACTGTAGCTGAGAAGGGTGAGAAAAGCATTGCAATCAAAACCAGTGGACATGAAAAAAAAACACTACACTGTAGTTCTTGCATTTTGTGCTGATGGTACGAAGCTGCTGCCAATGATAATTTTTAAGCGGAAGACACTGCGTTAAGAAAAAATATCAACAGGAGTGATTGTACATGTTCATAAAAAAGGTTGGATGGATGAAAGTGTGGGTAGACAAAGTATGGAAAAGAAGGAATAGTGCACTGCTAAAGAAGAAAGCTCTTCTTGTATTTGATCAGTTCCAAGCTCATCTGAAGGAAACAATCAAACAATAATTCCAAGAGTGCAATATTGAACTGGTTGTCTTACCAGGAGGACTTACATCACAACTACAGCCACTTGATGTATCATTAAATAAGCCCTTTAAAGTCTTTATGAGGGAAGAGTGGAACAAGTAGATTATGAACGCTGGTGTACATCAGCTAACACTAAAGGGTGCCCTGAAACGGTCATCAATCTCTCAAGTGTGCAAGTGGATTAAGACATCATGGTTGAAAGTGAATGAACAAACTATTGTTAAATCTTGCTTGAAATGTGGAATTAACAACGCCCTTGATGGAAGTGAAGATCATTTCTTGTAGGAAGAAGATGACAATGAAGAACAAGACGATGAAGACATTGATGAGAGAAGATTCAGATGACAGTGACATGGATTGTGCAGGTTTCTGAAAAGTCAGTTTACTATTTAAAATTACCTATTATTTAATCAATTTTTTTTTAAATCGTACTTTAAATTTTAGGTTTTTTTCAAAAAGTTGTATTAAATTTCTTGGGTGCATCTTATACATAGGAGTGTCTTATACACTGAAAAATATGGTAATTAATAAATATTAAATTATCTTATACAAAAGATATGTAGATGGTACTCTAATAACATATGATCAACAATATAAAAATGAAGAAGACATAATGACTGAAGAATGAACTCTTTAAACAATGATATTAATTTACTTTAAGCAGGGAAATAATAATAGCATTGATTACTTGGATATAAAATTTAACAAAAATTTTAATAATAATAAAATTTATATATATATACATAGAAAAACAACCTAACAAGACACTGTAATACATTTTAACCCTTTTCATCATGGAATCAGAAAATAGCATCTTTTAATTCATTGATTCACAGAGCAATAAAATACTTAAAACACAATAATATAAAACTAAAGAATTAAATAAATAACATTAAACATATCGCATTAAATAATGGTTACAAAGCAAACTTAATAGATAAATTATATACCAAAATAAAGAATAAAATACACATAAAGGACAAATAAACCTAACAAATAACAATTCTATAGAAGAATACATTAAATAATATAAATTATTATACACTAATATAAATTATAATAAGTTTAATAAAATATTTAAAACATTTAAATTAAAAACAGTGAATACAACAAATAATAAAATAATAAACTACATAAATAATAAGAATCCTTCTACAACAATAAAATATCATAACAAATATGATCTAAAAAAACAAGGAGTATAGTCTCATATGTGAAAATTGTAATTTGAAATATATTGGTATGACATCATTCATTCTCAATTAGATTTAAAGAACATATCAATTGCATAAGTAAAAATAATAAAGATCAATCTAACTTTGCTACACACATTATAGAGAATGGACATAATTACAATCCAAACAAATTTTTGGAATTCACTAATAATAATAAACTTATAAATGAACAAATCAGATTTGATAATGGTATTTTATTCAGGAAAATGTACAATAATTATTAATTATTAGCTTGGCTAACTGATGCAATTTATACTGCATAACGGTTGTAAATATCTTACTGACAACATGCTTTTCGTTTAATGTTGATTTATTTTAACTATTGACAATCAACTGTTATGAACATAATAATTTTAAATTTTATTTTAATTTTAATTCCTATTTATAAAAATTTATATGCACAATTGTAAAATTCACAATTAATCAGTAATCCTTGATGATGGAGGAATAATCCAAAAGCTCTCGGATAGTCAATACTCACAGCTGTTGGTAAGTGGATTTTTATATAAATTGTGCAAATTTATAAATTTATAAATTGTGTAATACAAACTGTGCCAGATGTTAAGAAAATTGAATCATGTAACATTTTTGTTTATTTCCTTTTGCTAATATGAATTTTGATCGAGTAACAGCTTCATCCATTGATTATTAGAAAGATTTATTCACAATAGGATCAAATTGAATATGACAGTTTCTTGCTGACAAATGTCACTTCAGATAAGCCCTTCAGAATCAACATTTAAACACACCACTGGATGTGATTGAAGGCATTAGAAAAAATGAAATCTCATATTACCATAGAATGAATGCATATAATTAAAATTCTATCATACGAGTAGATGAATGAATGCATATTTTAATACATACTTCCAAAAATCTGTTGTAATCAACTAAAATCAGTAAACAAAGCTGTATAATAAACGCTGAATGCTAATTGAGTGTTCGTTTGCCTGAATAGTAAGCTTTTACATACATTACAGCATCCACAATAGTATAAAGAAAGTGATGCTATAAAATCTCACATGATGCATACATCTGGTACATGAATTATCTGAGTTGAATATGTATGCTAAAACATGTTCCTATTTATATGTTTATATTTTTTTAAATATTTAAAATTGACTTGCACATTAGTAATAAGCAAACTTTAATATATAGAAAACAAAAACTACAAATGATATTCATCCAGGCCAGATACAACATACAAGATAAACATGCAATTTTTTAATGTATGTGGTGGCATTGACATAGATGTACTACTATATTAACTGACAAGTTCAGTGAAGAATATACTACATTAAGATATTTAATTCATCCTAATGGCTATACATTTACCTTTATCAAGATGTTATATAAAAAAAAACTAATGACAGAAAGCATAAAATGCTAATATATATAAACTGATGTTCAGTCAACATTATCGTGAAAAAAATTACTATAATGCTTTAAAAACTACTAACAAAATGGAAAAGATTATTCAATTAAACCTAAAAAAAACCAGAAAACCAGGATTATAAAAAATAAACTGCATAAATACTATACAGAGCACTCCAGATAGGTGTGTTATTCACCCATAACACAGAAAAAAAACATTTAAACACTCACTACTCTTAACAATAGAATGAACCTAATCTGAACATGAATACAAAGATATTAACTGTTACATGCAATTTACTCAAAATATGTATAAAAACCCAACATTTTAAATGAATAACTCAAATCAAACGTGTTATAATATTTAATAGCTGTATACTATCAGAGTTCCATAACTTTTTCAAAAATTTCAAAAATATATTATGTACAATTGTACTTTGCCATTTGCAGTATTATCGAATACAAATATAATTTTATGTAAATGCATAAAATTAACATAACTTGTATTGAATAATTGAATTGTTCTGTTTACCACACACTCCTTGTAGTAACTAATAGTAACACATCATACATTTTAAATTTGCATGATTTAACAATTAACTATTACCATGTGTTTTCAACATCTGGTATACTATAAATATAGCAGACAAGACTGAATAATAATGATCATCAATTTTTACTTAAAATATTCTACTGAAACTTCTTTAACCATGTTATTTACTGATTTTTTTATTTTTAACACTTTGCTTAGTTGTATTTTTGTAAATTGGTGAGCTTTCTATACTAATTTAAAAATATTAGTTATTACTGTACATGTACTAAAATGCTGACATAACTAACTAATGCTGTACATACATTAATATTAATTTTTTAATGTGTATAATGTGATTTTTCAATTTTTTTTATTGTTTAGAACATTTAATATTTTGATAGTTTACTGTAATTCTTAAAAGGAATAAATTTAATATTGTTAAAATTAAATTTAGTGCTATTGATTATGACTACAGGCATACTGTTTTCAATTTTTTTGGCACATGGTATATTATCAAATTTTTTTTCACATTTTGTTTAATTAAATTTGGTGTTTTATGTTACTTTAATAAGCTTCTTTTTTAGCCTTCTGACCTATCATATCTCACTTGTGTCCAGCCATTTGCTGTTTTATCTGTCACAATGTTCAGTAGAATACTTGTCTTGTCGATTAATGAAAATGTTAATACACAGAAAGAAAAAAGACTCTTGAAACTGCTTCATCTTATAAAATTAATTGTATTAAAGGAAAAAAGTATACGCAAAAGTATAGAACACAAAATCTGGATCCAACTTTAGTTTTTTTTTTTTTTTTGTTAGTAGCAAATTAATTATGTGATTTTTACATAAAATAAGACCAGAAAATTTATGGTAAAACTCATTTTTAAATAACTATTCTTGTTTTGAAATATCAGCAACGAAAACCAAAAATAAATCATTTTTTTATGGGGATCTGAAACATATTTCTTACAAAAATCAAACTCACAACCATTAATGACATGAGATGTATAACTGATGAAGCTGCTGATGTCTCCCAAAGTTACAAAACTAGTTCTATACATATGTTACTTGAAAGATGAGCTGCCAAAATTTAATTTATTATATAATTTAGAGATGAAACTTTTGATATATAACTTTTAAAAGTAACTATTTCCATGTGTTGGCTCAAACAAATATCAGCCGATTTATAGCAATATGCCATAATGACTTACCTTAACCATCGAGTTGGTCTAGTTGTGAATGCATCTTCCCAAATCAGCTGATTTGGAAGTTGAGAGTTCCAGTGTTCAAGTCCTAGTAAAGTCAGTCATTTTTACATGGATTTGAATACTAGATCATGGATACTGGTGTTCTTTGGCGGTTGGGTTTCAATTAACCACACATCTCAGGAATGGCCGAACTGAGACTACAAGACTTACACTTCATTTACACACATACATATCATCCTCATTCATTCTCTGAAGTATTATCTGAAAAGTAATTACCAGGAAAAAGAAGGATGACTTACCTTATTCCACTATATGTACAGGAATGCTTTCGCGATTTACTCGCATCATCAGCTGCATTATACGTTCATCTAAAATTACATTACACATTTCGTAAAATATAATAACATATCATGCATTTATTTATTTTATTTAAAATCTTTAATCTTCTTTTAAACTTATATTCAGTTAAATTAAAAATTTTTTTTTTAAATTTTAAATTATGAAAAATTAATTAAAATTAACGTTAAAAATAAATTTGCATAAAATCAAATTAAAATTAAAAATCAAAAATTGAAATCAAATAGAAATAAATTTAAGTAAAGCAATTATGCATGTTGTCCATTTAACTGAACTTACTTTACACACATATTTTATTTATGTGTGCTTTACTTAGAATTATTGTTATTTGATTTTTAATTTTAATTTGATTTTATGCCTTGACACCATTTATTTACTTATGTAAAAATATTTACAATTCAATTTTTCATGTTAATTTTAATTAATTTTTAATATTTTTAAATTTAGTTTTAATTTCTTTAACACATTTAACTGAATTAAAGTAAAAAAATAAAAAGATTAAAGGTTTTAAATTTTAGATAAAATAAATAAATGCATGATATGTTATTATATTTTACAAAGTTTGTTATGTAATTTGAGATGAATATATAATGCAGCTGATGATATGAGTAAATTGCAAAAGCGCTCCTGCATATATAGTGGAATAAGGTAAGTCATCCTACTTTATTTATTTTGAACTTTGGTTGATCTAATAAAATAAATATATTTGTATATAGTACAGAGGAGTATGATTCTTAAAAGAATTGATTTAAAATATGTATATATATATATACTAGCTTAGTGTTTATGGTTTCTCAACAAAATCTGTTGTTTTTTAATAGTAGCTAGAAACAAGTCAACAAATTTCTGAAGTGTGATATAGTGAGTCGATAGTAAATATGTAAAATAAATAAAAATTTTAAATTATATCAAATCCTTAAAGAAGGAATATTAAGTATAAATTTAAGATTTGGTAACAAAAGTAAACTGCTGCAAAATTTTATGGATAAGAGTAATCAAGCTTGCAGTACTTCTCATGAATTTATTCTGGATACTTTGAAAAGTTTATTTACAATAAATGGTTACAAACCAAATGATATTTTACAACTGCTGCACATTTGAGGACTGAACAACCGATTGTTTAAAAAGGCTGCCAATACCTTCAAATTATACAATAAGGAGCATGTGTTAATCACAAATACAAATGATTAGTAAACATCAGCACTAGTAAGTTTCGCAAGCACTAGGAAATATAGTTTTGTGTGTTTATATGCAAATATACTCATTCAAAGTGTGTACTCATTCAAAGAGATACAAATCATAAGCAAATTTTAAACAATTAAATTTTACAATATAAGCAAATTTTAATCACAAGCTCTACCAACAGATTCAAACTATATGAAATTTGACAAAAAATAAGATATTATAGAATACAATATTTGACTAAACTTCTTAATTTTAAATCAAATTAACCGTACATGCCATCAACAAACCGAATAAGAACTATAAAGTACAATTCAACATTTTTGAAGCTCATTCTTTAAAAGCGTGTCATTTTATTTAAATTTACCTTTTTCCCTTAGTCTAACCTATATTTCTTTACATCTCTAATTAGGAACATTTTTAAATGAAAGTAAGATATAACTAAAGTTTTTTTAGTAAATATTTATGAAAACACAATTAAAAATAATCAAACTTAATACAACTAAATTAAATTTGTTGCTTTATTTTTCAAATAACTTATATTATTGTTTTATTAACTATAAATAATCATTCCCATCATTATCCTTATCATTCCCAATGGAATGATAAGGATGCAATTCCATTGCATCATTGCATTGCAGTGGACTGAATTTTTATGTAGGCCAATATTTTCTTTTACTAATTGGTGCACTAATAACTTTTGAACAAGTCACTCAATACTTTTCCATCTACCACTTTTCTCATACTTTTTTAATAATTGTCTACCAGTATCATTTTACCTTTTGATAAAGTTGTAGATTTAGCATAATTTAGAGGGATTGTTTAATAAACTAGCATCAGTGTTTGTCTCAATTTCATTCATATGTTTGTAAACAAATACTCACATATAATCAGGGTTAAATGTTGATTATGTTTATTATACATACCAGCCTGTCCAAAAAAAAATTGTTAATCTAAAAAATTACACAATGACAACTTTGTCTAGTTAGGAAAAATTATTACGATTAAAAAAGGTTACATATTAAACTGAATGAAATTATTTAAAAATATTAGCCTAAACTCTTCTATATGTAAACAATCAAGATCATGTTACAAAAAATTTATAAACTCTGCTTAAAGAAACTAAACAAAATAAAATATTAAGAAATATAATATTGACGTAAACAAGATGTTAATACAGTTATATAATATTGTATAGTATAAGGGTTATGTGACCTGCTACACATAAGAGCAATGCTTATAACATAGACAGTATACATTAAACTTCAGTAAGATATAATGTAATATAATACCGCACAAATATAAAGATTATATTACAAATACAAAGTATAAAGAATCGATTTACAAACAAAAAACTAACCCAAACCATAGGGGGTCCTAACTAGTAAAGCAAAATCAAATAATTTAAACAACTTACACATGAAGCAAAACATATGTGCATGAAATGGAGGCAAAATAAAATGAAGAAAAGCCATTGATAAACATAGGCTATATTTAATTTTAAATGAAATCACTTAAAATATGTAATAAAAATTAAACTGCTCTATTTAAAAATAAATATTAATACAAATTATGAAGTTAGCACCCAACAAAAAAAAAGTTAAATTCACTGATCTTTACTGGTTATTTTGCTGATTTTTGTGAACAAAATGGTAGTCCTATTGGAATTTGCTATTGAATCAGTTACACTATTACTGTAAACTTACCAAAATATAAAATAATAGAATATTATTTGAAAGTTAGCGATTAACTTTACTCAAACTGTTAGTTATTTCTCAGTGACCTTCAATGTATGACCTAATTATAGGCCAAAGTAAAAAAAATTGTTGACAACTTCTAATTTTTTGCGTAAGAAACTTATAAAATAAATGAAATGAAAAAAAAATTAATGTGGACAACATTACAGAATTATGGATAAACTTTAATGAAGTTTAGCAATAATATTTATGAAATAATCTTTGATAATTAGGCGGGAATGAATTTATTGTAAAAAACAAGAAGTAATAAAAGGATAAATAATATTCATCACAGAGAGTATTTATATTGCGAGATAAAAATACATTTTATCTAGCATTTCATTATAAAAAAAATCATTGTCTTTTGGTACATAAGCACTATAAACGAATGTCATTGGATAAGATTACGTTTTTATTCCCCTGTTCAGGTTAGGTTCCACTAGGTGCATGAGTATAAATTAATATAATCAAAGTAAAAAGATATATTTTAAACAAATGTACCACATAAATTACAAATGTATTTTAAAATACTATGGAATTAATAAGTCTGTTTCAAATATTAATATTATATCTTTAATATAAATATTAATATCTATCTGTTTTTGCTGGTATAAATATGATTTTTTTTTATTCACGTTTTGTAATTAGATTAAATTAACTCACCCAAATTATCTGATTCAGTTCCTGCCATTCATTTATCAATTCAACTTTCATTCTCATTACTCGTTGTTTAGTTTCGAGATGCTTAGGATTACACGACGTCAGTTTCCTGTACATGTTTTCGAAAAATCATCACAAAAACAGACCACTATATTATTCCCGCCTATAACACTTGTTACTATGCTCGATGACGAGTCGTACCGTAGTGCGCTCTAGCAGAATTCAATAGAACTACGTTTACCAGCTTGGTAGATAAAGCATAGCCTCTAACAAGGCCCAACGAAATTTCATGAAGCTAAAAGCAGAGAGAAATTGTTAACTATTTCCTAGACCAAAGAGTAAGCGTTGAATGATATTGCGTGTTTTTTATCATAAAATAGAAAATGAAATTAATGTCAAACGAACGAGACAAAAGATGGTATACAGTAGTCACAACGAATAAATTATTAAAAAAATAGAATGCAACTGAAACTTGTTGCATGCCCTGTTGCATGCTTTAAAATAATAAAAACGATTTGCGAAACCCACTTTCAGTTATACCTAAATTATATTTTCCACATAAACTAGTATCTGAAAAAATCCTACCAATACGACTGTTTCATCACATTATTTTTTTATTCTATTCCGTTATTTGCAATATTTTAATTTTTAATACGTTCCTTGAGTCTGATAACATTAATGAATAGTAATTATAAGAACAAGTTTTTTCGGGCGTATCGTTTGAAACTGCTCAATCTTTACTACATCTACATCATATCTAAATTGGAAATTCTTTAATCGACTAAGACTAGCTTGCTTAACCCAAGTAAACTTTGGCTGATCTGATTTAGCAAAAGATCTTAGTAGGTTCGTTCGGTGTTGAAAATTGCTCGCATAGGTTAAGAAGATTGGAAAAGTGCGAAATACCTTAACCACTAATCACAAAATTAATTAATAAAATTAAAATTATTAATAATTGTTCGATACCAATGAAAGCCCTGACAAAATTTTGTTTTTTTCGGTCTGCATTTCTTTTTGATCATATCTGAGATCTGTTCTACCAGTGTACAAATTATAATATATGAATCAACACCCGGAATTAATATCATGAACTTTGATGAAGAAGTTTATCTAATCAGGGAATTTAATTTTCCAACTTTTATTTTAATGTTATATATTTATGATAACATTTTTTTAAAAATATAAAGTTAAAATTACATAAGATTGTTTACATTTTATTTGCTTGTTTTAAAATGAGTGGAATTTTTTAATAAATGTTTTGTGTCGGTTAATAGTATATGTACATGTAATGGAAACCCTTTTACTCTTCATTATCAGAATCCTTTGTGGACATGAAACTGAAAAAAATATTGAAGCACACATTAATGTTTCAATATTTTTACCTAAGTGCCGGACACATGGAATTTTATCAAAACAGTCTAGAAATGAGAAAATCTGGTTTTGTACATTAATAGCACAAAAAATTTTGAAATTGTCATTATAAGTAACATATTATCTCTTTGCAAATTTGAAGATTTTATTGCTGTCATTTGAGCAAAGAAATTCAGGTGATGATGACACACATTACTATTTGTTCACTTTCAAACCACTAGAATTTTTTCTAGAATAAACTTTTATAAAAAAATATTTTTTTTTTAATTTCTGTAAATGTTGTATTCACATTTAAGTTTATAAAAATACGAGTCCTAAAGATTTTTCTAATTAGTATTTCTAGATAATCAGAGTTGTGGAAGCCCTATCAACTATTTTTATAGTTTTCATTTGAAAAGTCTTTATGACTGTACTGTATTTATAAAGAAAGCACATGAAAGTGATCAATAAAAGAACTATATATAGATTTTATATGGTAAAAAATAAAAAATGTTCAGAAACTGAAATGAAAATTTTGCTGCTTCCTTTCAGTCAAATTGAAAAATTGCCTGTTTATGTTACTTTTGCTTTGAATTGTTTTAGATGTTGATTTTGAAGTTAGTTGGGTTTTTTCTTAGTGGAGAGAAAGAATTGTGTTAGTATGATAGGTGTTTTTCTAATTGTCTGAATTTTGCATATTTGTCAAGGTCATGGTTTATATTTTATGTCATATTTTTTAAATATTCTTTGCACATTACTTAAACATTTGTGTATGCTTCCTTCCTGTTTTTTTTTTTAAATTTATTTATTTTTTGTTAAATATCTGCCAGCAGCACCACTGAATTTTTTTTATGCACAATTAATCTTCATGACATTCATACAATACTTTATTCATTGGTCTTTTTCATGTATATATATCTATTAATTCCAGGATGCAGTATCAGGCTCTCTTTCAAGATTTGCACAGTTGTGGATTACAATATAATCTGGAAAATCTTTACGTATTGATGGATAAGTATTTGTAGTTTTACTTGCTTTTCTTTACCTCACAATTTTTTTTTTCATGTTTGTCTTCAAATCTTGCATCCTCATCCTTAATCTTACATATTTCCTGACATTGTCGATTGATGAAATTTTGCACAGTTACTAAAATTAGGTGACAATGTGATATTAAACTATTACTTTTGCAAACATACTCCCGTATGGGCATAAATTAAGGGTGCGGGTGTAAAAAATTGCATAACAGTTATGATTTTGGAGTTGCAGATGACAAATCTGATAGCTGTTTGACATAAAAAAATGACAAAAACTTGGTACAGGAGTTTTTGTGGTTTTGAATTTGACAACATTTTGTCATTACTGATATATATATATACAGATGATTTTTGGCGAGCAGTATGTTAAGAGACAGGTCCTTAATTAATAATTTAATTAAGTAAATGAAATAAAAACTTCACTATTTTATTACTTTGTGTAGTAAATGTTTGATTGAACATTTGTTTGATATTTTATAAATAAATTAGAAATTTCAATACATGATGTTATCTTTTGAAATCCAAATTAACCTACTAAATTAAACTCATGCAATGTATGATAATAATTTGATTGAAGTATGAGTAAAAAGTATAAAGCAAATTTTTAATAATTTTTCTAATATTATTAACAGAAGTTATACAGTTATATGTTACTGTAAACTATTAGTATTTGTTTTGGAAAGATTACGAGGCCTAGATTTACTTAATATTCACTTCACAGGTATTTAACAGGTATTACGATGTATGGAATGAGACTAAAGTTTCATTCATTCCTACCTTCTGTAATTCTTAACTCCATCTAGCACCTTCACATCATTCATGTATATGTATTTTCCTGCACTTTTTCTTTATTAGTATTATAGCTTTTACTTAGTACTACTTTTTATTTATTTATGTTTTTGTTATTCTGAATTTAAAGAGTCAAAGATCTTATATAGAATGTACCAAATACCAAGTTTCTTCTTGGTTTTCTTGCTTAAAATCGAATTTCAACTGTATTCTAGTCAGCTAGTATTTCCTGATATGGCTAATATTTTGAACTATATGTTATTCAGTTCATTCAGGTAGTTAATTATAATTGATGTTTGATAAATAACCATTAAAAAGGCCTTTACATTATGTTTAACCTTTAAAGAACATCTTGTTTATAAGTTAATGATTCTTTTTGTTAAGTTTATTTGTTTTAAAGTTTTTTTGGTTCATTTAAGAACAGAACAATTATCTGCCTACAAAATATATCACCAAATTGAAAAAGAAGCTGTTCTCAAGAAACACTGAGGCAACAAACCTGCATCTTGATTAATGCAATTAAAGGAATGGAAAACACCTTTAGTTTTTGACTAATTGTCTTGGAAGTTTCACATAAAAAGTTGCAAATGTTAGATTGATACCAGGGTATGTATTTTTATATAAAATTATCCAATATTAGGCACTGATAATGATAAAAGCATGAAAAAATCTAACACTTGTCTTTGTATTTGATGTAATTTCTTATTTATGAAATAAAGTTATATTTATATATACATATATATAATAACTGGATCATCAGAGAAACTTACTATACAAAACAAAAAAGTGCATCAATACTGGTAATTTCTTACTGGCAGTCATCTTATATATATTCAGGCTGATCATAATTAAAACAAAAAAGTAAGGATCAAGTTTAGACCTCCTGTTTTTTTAGTCTGTTAAAAATGAAATAATTTAACTGTTACTTTTTGAAAGAGTTTAAAAAAGTAATAAAGTTAAAACTACATAGAAATTGGAAGTATATTGCCATAAAATTAAAAAAAAATGAGTTGTTAAAAATGTCAAGAAATTTCATTAATATAACATGAATTTTCATAAAAACTAACTTGTAAGTTTCTTTTTTTCATTTGAGTGAAACAAATCCAAAATGTTATTTGAGTAATAAAATTAACAGAGTTATTATTATTAAAAAGTAAAATAAATAATATGATATAATTGAGAATATCATATAATTTGAAATGTAGCTTTTGATTATAAATTTTAGATTTAAAATAAATGTTTAAAATTTTATTCAGTCATAGCATAAGTGAAATTTAATTTACGTAACAAATTGATTGATTGATATATTAAAAAATCTATAATTTATCAATTAATTTTTGTGATTATAGATTCACAAAGAAATTATCAACAAAATATTAAAAGCTCAGTAATTAAAAATTAGTTTTTTTATCTTAAAAAAACCATAATTTTTACTACAAACCATCATGAATAAAATAAAGTAACATAAAAGATCCTAATTATGATATTTCATGTACTAAACAAAAGAAGTCTGTTTTGGTGTTGTGTATCATGTTGTGAAGGTTTGATTGCATGTGAAGTAGGTTATGTTTGTTATTGCATGATAGTCAGACATTTATCTATAGTGTTTGCAGAGATTTATAACAACCACCGGAATGAATGCAAAAGGAAAGCATATGATTGGGCTAACTAACTCTTTAAGTGACCTGCATTATTAAAATGAAACTAGTTTTAGAATTTTATCAAGATGGCATTGGGTTTATTTTTCTGTTGGTGATGCACAGTTAATTTATTCTCATTTTTGGGTTACAATTAATTGCTTATATATAAATTACAATAATAATAATAATAATAATAATAATAATAATAATAATAATAATAGTTTTATTGTTTTTAATAAAGTAGCTTTCATGTCAGTAATTTACTATTATTTTTGTAATCACTGTATTACCTATATTCCTTTTTATGTCATTTTTGCTCTTGATGGCTCAATAATACACAAGGGAAGTTATAAAAATATTATATCTTAAAATTAAATAATTAACACATATGGAACAGATCTTACATCGATTGTAGTACATTTTATTTTAAGGTGAAAATTTTAAAAACTTAACCAAGTCAGAACTAGCTTTCACTCTAAATGTACAGAGGTTATCAACAAACAGATGGGTTTCTTGTGTTTAGATTGTGTTTTAAAGAATCTTTATTGTTTGTGATGTGTTCAAAGAGTGTGTTTCAATTTCAATTGTATTTGTTCATTCAGAATGTTGTTTTTATTGTTTACATATTTTGAGTTTTACTTGAACATATTAGGATATTTCTTTTTAAACACATCACAAACAACAAAGATCCTTCAAAACTCAATCCAAACACCAGCATCATATTTAAGGACATGGTAGTATTCAGAACTCCCAGAAGTAGTGACAAAAAAATATATAGCTCAGGTGAAAGCTATTTCAACTTAAAAATAGTTTTTAAAACTTATATAACTCAAACTAATAAATATATGTCTCTTACAGCAGACCATCATCAGATGACATCATCTGAAAAGTATTTTCGTGGATTTAGAAGATGAGTCACAATTTATATATTTTTCAACATTTAAACTACATTGTGCAGCGGCAATGAAAAGATTTATGTTTATTAGTAAAGGATTCATGGAATTAAATATTTTGTAAGTGAAATTTTTTTCAAATGGTTCTTGTCATTAACTATTTTTACAAAATTGTTTTTACAAATTATTGGCAATTAAAAAAATAGTTTCAAAAGATTTTTTTTTTTTTTTTTTTTTTAGCTCTGAAGACTTAATTTTACAGTATCTTTAATTGCGTGTTTCCTAATAAAGCATTTTATTAATACGAGGAATATCTCTAAAGTAGACAGCTGGGAAATTTCTCTCCTTACGGTTGGCGAACCTGTGTCATTCATGGCCACGCTAGTAATGTTCATGCTGCATTTTTGTCTGTAAGTTTTTGCATTATAGTATCTTTGATTACATAATGTTGTAAAAGAAAATGATAAAAAAATAACATTCAGTGTTTGTAAACACCTATAACTACTGTCAGAAATCATAAGCATATTTCTTCTTCCTCTTTTTTATGATACATATTTTATAGATCTGTTGACATAATTTATTAAGGCTGAACTGTAATTTGTAGTTTTTCCATACTCACATACTTTTTATAATAGTTTATGTAGGAAGTTCTTGCGGTTGACTTAGCCCGTTTATAAATATTTTTTCAGATAGACTTGTAATTTTATATTATATTGATCATTTCAGGAATAGTTAGGTGTGCTATTCCATGGATAAAAAATCCCACCATTTGTCTGGATAGATAAAGAGAAACCACGGTGAATAGCGTCTTTAGATGAACAGTGTCACAGAATACACAATTAAAAAAAAGGTAAAAATCCATATAATACATAAAAATGATAAATGCATTAAATAATATTAAAGCAAATATGTAAATGTAATAAAAAAGATCACTATAAAGCAATTTAGAAGCCCTCAATGAATATTATTTAAGCACAGATAAATTGTAATGTGAGATATTACAAAATAATGAAATTATCTTATTCAATGTTAACAGTTATGTTATTCACGAGCTTAGTACGCTTTTTTCTTTTAATATTTTGAGTTTTATGCAAAACAAAAACATTCATCAGTACTTATACATACCGAATGTATAAATGTGTGTGTTTACGTTGAGCCAATGTACATGAGGCTAACGTGTTAATTCTGCCACGTAAAAATTTTACACGAGCAATTCGTTTCATAATTGGCACAATTTTAATGAAATATTTATGAATTTTATTAATTAAATCATTGCGTATTTGAAAGAAATTATGAACGCAAATGAAAAATTTCATTGTTTCTTTGTTACTTATCCTAAGTGTAACGGTGCGAACAACTTTATTCAAGTCATGAGTTACTCTTGAAAAAATGATAATTTAAGAATAAAAATCATCCCTCACCAGAAAAATAAAGAAGTGGAGTTCTTTGTCGTTTACCTGCATATTTCTTTATTAAGCCAAATATACTGTTACGCATTGGCATGCCAAGTGAAGTGAATTGTTGAGGATATTCAGCTCTACAAGTGATATACTTTAATTCAGGAGGATTTATGAACACCCACAAAACTTAATGAACATCATTATTCTTAGAAAAAGTAATTCTCGATTAGTGCTGGTTGTACTTCAGTGCGTTATGTACTGTAAACAAGGAACAAGTATAGCCCTGACCTTGTCTGGCTGACTGAACTGCTTTTATGTGGTGTTACATCTGCTAGATGACAGCTGTCTGATGCCCTGATGGAATGCTATACAAATAAAGTAAAACAAAATTATAACATTGCCTCTAATTGATTTTGTTATAATTAATTTAAACAATATTATGTTGAAAGTTTTATATTCACAATGTTTAATAAACATAATCAAAAGTATTAATATAATAAATAATATTTTGAACAACTGCATCCTATTTTATGATAGCAACTCATCCGTTACTGTTATTATAATATTAATTATTCTATTCTGTTACCATTAATTATTGTGATAGTAGTCTAAATGAAAATGGGTGGGCTTTAAGCAGTACTCATATCTTACTTATGAGGTTTAACTATTTAAGGTTTTTTAAGTTTAAAAGTAAAAATTTATTTTTCTTTTAAAAAGAAAAATAATTTTTTTCTTTTAAACTTATTTATTTTTTACAAATCTTTCCATTAAAGGTCTTAATGTTTATAATAAGCATTTTAATTAAATTAAAAAAAAAAAATAATAATACAAGTTTTACAATAAAGTTGTTAACTTTGAATTATTATTATTTTAACTTGTCTTTATGAATTATTTTTAACTTGTCTTTTATGGTTTTCATGTAACCTTTAAATTGAATTAAATTTTATTAGAAAATAGGTAAAAAATAGTATAAAATATGTATATAAACAACCCACACAAAAAAAAAATTGCAACTCACCTGATACTGAATGCAGCCAAGTTAATAGTTCTACTGAAAGTAAGGATATACCCAGGGGTTATTTTTGTTCCTTGAGGACAATAGCTCACAGTCATAATACCATAATTACTGGGTACAGTCAATTGGTAAAGTAAAATTCGTAATGCTAAAAATTGGTGATGCCTTTTTTATTGTGAAAAAATCCATTGAATACTGTACAACTCACTAAAGGAATACTTATTCCAGATTCCTGTGATTTTTTTTTAAATTAATTTTTTATATTTAAAATTAAAACTAAAACCACCCTCATTAAAAATCCGAACTGTTATAAATTTCTAATAAATTTAATTTTAAAGAATTTTAATTGTGAATAAATAATAGTCAACAAAAAATGAAACGGTAAAATTTATTTTATTATTTCTTTAAAATAAATGTTTTGGATGAATTTTTAGGATAAATTTTGATTAGGGTTAAAATTAAAATTTAAAAGTTGTATCTGATGAAATGCATTTCATGTTATACAATTTTAATTAATAAAATTTGAGTATTCCTCTCTCTTTATTTCTAATTTCTGAATTCTTTGAATTTATAATTAGTTTTAAAACAAGCCCGAATTATTCATAGATATGATAATTTGCGTATAAACCCTAAAATTAATTTTCACTGCCCAACTTTCATATATGCAAATTTACAATGATAACATAATACTTTATAAATTTAGGCTACTAAGCCTTTGTGAATGTGTGTGTATACAGGTTGTTTCTAAAATGACGAGTTGACTATACTTTTTCGGATTCTACTTATAAAACTAAACAAAAAATATTTTTAGGAAAATTTCAATTTCTCCTTCGTTTTCCCACTGTCCGCCATTTTGTTATTTTTATATAAAAATGTATATCAAGTTCGGATAGAAAAATCATGTTAATATTTGGTAAGCATCTTCGTAATAATGTTTTAAAATTTTCAAAAAATCAGGACTTAAATATCTTCGCAAATTACAAAATGGCAGCCATGTTTATTTGTCAATCCGTTATATCTCTATTCTATGGGAATATGAAATGGAATTTTTGTATGTGATTTTTGTAGTATATGAAAAATGTCAGGCTGACCTGGATTCAAACCCTGGAGCTCTGGATGAAAGGTCAAGATTTTATAATAAAAAAAGTTCCAATTGTAAATTTATGGTTGAATACTAACCGGTTGTAAACTGCTCCTCTGATTCTATAATTGCTATATTTTTTCTTTAATAAGAATTGTGGAACTAAATCAAAAAGTTTTATTGAGATTACAAAAAAGTAGCAAATGCAATTTTTATCTATGTAATTTAAAATGAAGAAATAACTATGTCAATAGAAAAATCTTTCCTAAAACCATACTGATTGTTGGTCAATATATTATGGTTTTTGATAAAGTTAAAAGTCTGCTTTGCCTATTAATTTAAAGTATTTTAGAAAATACAGATAATAATAAATTGTATTAAATTCTGTAATTTTGTAAATCAAGTATGGTATTTTTTGTGGGGAGTAACAATGAAATTCTTAAGGCAAAAGGAAAATATTCAGTTGGTAAAAGATTTATTAAAATTAAATTTGTAAGAGGGATGATAATAGGATCTACAACTTTTACTATGAGAAAAAAAATTATATCAACAGTATACTTACTTTTATTACTTAAAATACAAATTTTAATTTCAAGGGTGGAAATAAAAATATTGAATCACCCACAAAATTATAAAGTGAACTGTCAAGTTTGAAGGGATCAATATTTCTGTTGTTGAAAATACGAGAAAAGAATTTATTAAATTCCTCTGCTACAAGAAGAGAAGAGGTTAACATGAGTGGAATCCTTTTGTATTTTTAAGGAGGTTGTTTTATTAAGTGTTCTGAAAAAATTATGGCCCAAATGATCTTATTTTTATGACTGAAATTAAATTATCATTATTCAAACCATTTTATGGTACAAAGTTGTTTGTAAGTTGGAATGAAATTACATAGAAATAAGTAGAAATATTAATTCATTAGATTGTAATTTATCTCTGCAGGAGTTGCACTGTATTTAATGACAGATCTATTCGGTATGTGTCTTATTTATTTGTTTTGCTATTAGTATAGTAAAAAGTTGTAGGTGTTATAGGTTAAAATTTTTTAAAGGTAGTTCATATCAAATTACATATTTTATTTATTAATTGTTTGATTTTTTGAATATTTCAATGTAGACTTTGTTTTTAGTTCATTTGTGCTCTGTTTTGTTTACTTTTTTAATATATGCCATGATTTAAAATAAATAATAACATTATGTAGAGTTATTGTGGTTTGTTTTGTGTAGGTTAAGTTATACATAATTCCTTTCTGTTTCAATAGGTTGGTGATTTTTAATTCATTATGCTTATATGGTATTGTGTTTTGTGTTATGGACAAATTTGGCTCTTTATTCTATGCAGTCATGTCTATCGATATTGATTTTCTGTAAAGTATTGTCCACTGTTAATGATAAGTTTTGTATGTGATCTGTTAATATTAGGATAATGTAAGTTATGTTTCAGGCCTTTGTTTATCAGGATGACTTTTGTTTTAACATTTGTTTGTGAGAAGGTAAAATTTATGAGAATGATTTTCATATATTTTTGGATGCTGTTGTTGAAATATACAAACAAATTAGATATATTTAAAAAAAAAACAACATTAAATGAACAAATACTACATGGATATATACAGTACTACATAGAGTACAATATACATATAGTAAAACATGAGTTAATGGAACCTGAATTTAACAGACTTCTGTTTACAATGGAAAATTTCCCTGGTTCCATGAATTTTACCAAAGATATGATGTTAATTTTCCCTGAAATAACAGAAACCTGGCTGATGTGGTAATGGAAAAAATCTCATGAGAAACATTTTTGAGATTCATATAAGTATTGTAATTTATGCAAAAAAATATATATACCCATTTAATGCTTATAAGTGGGTGTGTTTGCTTATCAAGTCAGGATGATGGTTACATACTTCAGTATTACGACTGTAGTACAGTACAGTACCAAATTTTCCCATGATATAAATCAGAAATCAAAGTAATCGAAGCCAGTAAAAAGACAAACTGTCCGTTAAAAACTTAATCGAAAAATTTGGCATAGGTAAGACTCAAATCGATGAAATTTAAAAAAATAAAAACAAGTTAAAAATTGAATGGTTAAAAGGGAGCAGTTCAAATAAAAGGCTTATGCAAAAAACTGGCAGCAAAGAAATTAACAAAATTGTTTGTGAGTGCAAGAGAAACAAGTTAACAATTTCAGGAGTAATTGTACAGCACCGAGCAAAGGAAGTTGAAATTTAGGTGAAGTTGAAAATTAGGTAGTACTATCACCAATTTCAGTGCTTCAAATGGTTGGCTGGAAAGTTTTAAAGTGCAGCATCAAATTGTGTTTAAAGAAGTATGTGTGAGGCTGGAGATGTGTGTGACGAGACAGTACCTGACTGGAATACAAAACTTGCTACTTTGACTGAAAATTATGAACCTAGAAATATTGCAAATGGGGATGAAACCGAACTTTTTTTTGTGCACTATCGAGCTAGACTCTTTGCTTGAAAGGAGAATGTTGTACAGGAGGGAAGCATTCCAAGAAAAGGTTGACAGTTTTTGTTTGCGGTTTTATGACAGGAGAACTGGAAAAACCACTCATTATTGGAAAGGCTAATAAGCTGAGGTGTTTTAAAAATATTAATAAAGACAATCTTCCTTAGTATGGAGATCCAACAAAAAATCATGGATGACATCGCATATTATGTAGGAGTGGTTGCAAGGTTTTAACACAAGAATGAAACAGCAAAATAGACACATTCTTCTCTTTTTACGTAACACCACATGTCATCTGGATATTGCAATAAGCCAAGTTAAATTAGCTTGGTTCCCACCAAATACGACAAACGTTATCCAGCCTATGGACCAGTGTGTAATTAAATGTCTCAAATTACACTACCGTAGATTTTTAATGAAATCTCTATTAGAAACAGCACAGTCAACTACTTAACTGATTATCTATATCAATGCTTGACACTACAATTTAGCTGTTAGAAGCATTTAAATGTATATCAACAGAGACAGTTCAGCACTGCTTCTAAAAAGCAAACTTTTAATTGCACATGGCAACAGAAACTATACTTATAGACATTTGATGACCTGCAGGAAGAACTGAACAGGGCATCTTATGAAAATATAATTTCTGAAGATTTTGTTAACATGGACATCTTAGTAGAGAATGAGGCCAACATAGAGAATATAGATGAATTTATTGTCCCCCATCAAGAGAAAACTGATGAAGACAAAAGTGATTCTGATGACTAGGACCGTAACAGTAACGAACGATACAAAAACTAGATTATACAGTGCAGCGTTATCCAACCTATTAGACCTTAAGGAATTTTCATTTATAGCAAATGATACAGAGTTGTTTAACATAATTTGTAAAGCCAGAATGTTGACAGAAAACAGAGTAGCTGAAAGTAAAATTTCAGTATAAAAAAAAACCAATTTTTTTCTTATAATAAAGACTAAATTACATAATAAACAGTAATAAAGTGCAATTAGGTTAATTTAAATTATGTTTACTTATTAAAGTGTATTAGTTTAAGGTACTGAAATCCATTATTCTTCAAAATTACCACAGTTCCTAAATTTAAGATTTTTAAATTAAAATATTAACATTTTTCTACAATCCAGTATACTGATAGAAATAATCCAGTATAAAGATAGAAATTTTGTGCTTATGAATTCACTAATAAACTACTGTACAATCCACTGCTGAAAATGAAATGGGGTTCTGGTAAGTACACTACCATATTTTTTCTTTTTAATTGTATAGTCCACTAGTTCATCCCTGTATTCACTGGAATCCTCTTCACAAAGAAAAATATTTTTGGTCCTGCGAGATTCCGTTAACTCAGGTTTTTGATTAAATACTAAAGAGATATTTTCTAACTACTAGGAGGAGGAGTCAAACAATAAAAAAATATTGTCTTCTACTACCATTGATAAAGATAAAAAATGCTTAAAAATAATACCTTGTGATAATGCTTCTAAATAGTAACTAAAAAATGGTTTCCAAGAGGAAAATCTTCATGAACTATAAAGAGAGTAATTAAAAAAGAATTGTTTTGTAATTCTGATCAATTACCTTTTATTTTTTTTTAATTACAGCATTCCTAAGAAAAGGAAGGATTTTCATAGACATTTGAAAACTACATGAAACAGATTTATAAACTACAATCTTATTACAAAATTAATATTTCAGAATAGTGTTAAAAGTAGCATATGAAATTGCCAATTCATTGTAACGGATATCAAGTTGACATGCTATCTATTGTAATTTAACAAAACAGCAATCTCATACCTCTTAAATAAACAAACACTCTGTAGATGAAATATATTAGTACTCACACTTAAAGAATTTCTTAACCATTTTTTTTTCAATAGTTCTAAAAAGAATGCAACTGAAAATTCCTCAGTGCAAGATGTTAATATTTAGCTCCAAAAGGTTTTTAAAAGAATAGTTTCAGTCATTTGAAAGAATGAGACAAATTAGAGTAATGATATTCGGTATGTAGCTGATTCCTGTGGTGATAAGAAAGGAAGTGCCATTTATAGTGTCTCTGAATAACAATCACATTTCAGTGGGTTCAGCATGCAGATGTGCTATAAAATATTTGGCTAACTGAAGAAGGATACAATAAACTATTTCACATACTTTTCCTATTAAGCCTGGCATGGGATCATTTGCCAGGTGACTTGTGAACCATCTCAGATGACATACCTATAACAAATCTGGTTGTGACACTTAAATGCATACATGTTAAGTTTTACTTTTAACCAAATTGACTGATTTTGTGGTTTCAATTTAATGTACTGAATTTTCTATGTAATTTTTGGGACTGTATGCTTTATACAGCACACAATTAAATATTAAAATATATATTTATATATACATGCACATACTTGCGTGCGCCATTTGTTTGTATTTGTATATTTTAATATCTAAAATTCTTATAAAAGTAAGAAAATGATTAATTAACTTTATAACTGGATTACTGGGTCTGGTTTAAGAGAAATCAAAATCCTGAAATAACAATGCAGAAAATAATGAGAAATGGCTACTCATGAAGGTGAATATTAATTAAAATGAATGTTTAAAAAACAGGTTCAATTAATTTTTTATGTAATTTTCAACATGTGTAGTTTAGCTTATCAATCATATACAGAGTTGCTTATTCAGTGTAGGGTATGAAAATTAACTTCTGTGATAAAAAAAGGTGTTGCAAAATTAATAACAGCTGGTCAATGTCTGAGTAATTTCCTCTTTGTAAGAGTTTTAGTTCAGAAGTCAATTTTATACAGTAATTTACACGATAATTAACAATTTTCTGGTTAAATCTCATCTACACTTTTTTATAAAATGTTATCTAAAATAAGTTAGAATATTAAGTCATCAGTCTTACAGTTTACGTGTATAAATATGTATATATGTAAAATCATTTATAAAATTAAATTTTACACTTCTTGCTTTGTGCTTTCCTCCATAATTAGTAATTTTAAGGAGATCTCTGCAACATCAGAGATTAAAAAAAAACGTTTTTATGAAATTTAGTTGACTATGTGATTTTAATATTGTAAATTATGTTTTTAATTAGATTTTATAAAAATATATTCTGATAGCGTAGATTTTGGTCCAAGTACTAAACTTGGAGGATGAAATAAAAGCAATAAGTATAAAAAATTAGCTATAAATGATTACATCCAATTGTCTATTTGTAATTTATTTAATTATTTATATGGAGAAATTTAAGATGGTCAACGAAGGATGACAAACAATATTACTAACAATTTATTGAATAAATAATAATAATAACTTCATAGTGAAATGTGGTATCAACGGTAACTGACTCACAGCAAATTAATAACAATATAATTAATCTATATAATATTCTATATATATATCTATAATCTATATACATAGATTATTTACACTCATCCTACCTTCCATACGTATAAGGAATCTTACATAAATAACCATAAAATTATAATGGACGTATTACACTTCACATTTACATTGGTAAAATGCATATCTACAGAAATAATTCAAATTTTACCCTTGTTTGAACCGCATGCTAAATATGTACCTTGCAAACTTTATAATCAAGAGATAATAACAGCTGATGACACAATGAAAAACAAACATCAATGCCACAGGAGATGTATGTAAAAGCATTATGATGCAAGATTTTTTTTCTTCTAATGTGTATGTTGCAATCTGTTCAACTAGTGAACAATAAGCAACCTCTCCCCTACAGCCTAATGAGATGAGGATGATATGTATGACATCTAAATGAGGTGGAGTCTTGTACAGACTCAGGCCGAGCATTCCTGAGACCCATGGTTAATTGAACCCCAACC
The DNA here is from genome assembly GCF_047948215.1 of Lycorma delicatula. Lineage (NCBI taxonomy): Eukaryota > Metazoa > Arthropoda > Insecta > Hemiptera > Fulgoridae > Lycorma > Lycorma delicatula. Next base: position 215,298,672 of record NC_134458.1, on the reverse strand, counting down.
ATCAAAGTGTACTGGTATTCACTGTCTAGTATTCAAATCCATATAAAAACAACTAACTTTTACTACGATTTGAATTTCAGAACCTTCAACTTCGAAAATCAACTGTTAAACAACTGATTTGCAACGAGTTAACCACTAACCAGCCTAATGGGCTATTATGATGCAAGTGAAAAAATGACTATACTAAAAAGTAAGAAAGTTCTATAATCACTTCAACTAGCAAGCTAAAACATATCTAAATCTTCAGATGTAAACTGTAGTTGTAACGTTTTATTAGAAGACATTTTGATGAGCTGGTCGTGAATCTCAATTGGTAATTTAGCTGCTGGAATAACACTTTCACTAAATGTATTCAGTATTCATCTCTACGAGAAATCATTTTTATCTCCCAGGAAATATTCTGCCAACTGCATCTTCATGCTATCCAAACACTGTCTTCTTCATCCAAATTTTTCTCAATTTAATCAGAAGTGAGTGGAAACATATCAAAATTTTTACTTTGAGGCGAATAACTCAGATATCCATCTCCTTAATGAAAGCATGAACTTCACCTGTCATTAATAAAATGTTTTTATCACATCTTTGTAAATTCATATTAAAGTTGTTTAAATGTGAAAATACATCAGCTAAATAAGCCAATAGCAACATATACTCATTATTCTTTTAAAAAAAACATTGAGAACATTTGTTTATCCTGGAAAAATATTATTAATTCATTTCACAATTCCAATAACTGGATTAACACTTTCCCCTCGATAACCATCTGACTTCTGCATGGAAAATAAGAGATTTTTTTCTTTTTGCCTGTTTCATCATATAGTTTAGAAAACAACCTACTCTATAATGGTTGACTTTTAATAAAATGAACTCACTTGCTGAATTATTTGATCGCAATATCAGCAGTCATGTCATCGATCTGCCTTGATACTGTGTCATTAGAAAGTGGAATTTTTTTCAGTAATTTTACTTCTTCCACGCCTATTAAAACAATGATCATATCAACTGCAGCAGGCAATATATGGTTTTCTGCAATTGTATGGGGTTTGGACATTTTAGCTACTCTTAATGCTATGAAATAAGATGCTTCAAGTGTACTTTTATCAGTATGGCTTGATTTAAAAATAGAAGCTTTTTGATTTCTCAAAGTATGCTATTTTCTTTTGAAAAATTCCAAGGGTTTACTTTTATCATCCAGATGTTTAGTTTCCAAATGTCAAATTAATTTTGATGGCTTCGTGCTTTCATCAGAGAGGACTTGAAAGCAAACAATGCACTGTGGCTTTCCATCCAGTGAGGTAAAACCATAATTTAAATAACTGTCATTGCACAATCTTGTCTTTTTACCAGTCAGTTCACTGGATGTAGATGGCTCACTTCTTTTTTTCACAAATTTGTCCATTTTGCATAAGTATCTAACTGAAAAAAAAAAAACAGTTACACTGTTTGACCGCACACTAAAAAATGAAACTTCAATTATTATTTTCAATGAAACTATGCTTTAAAAACTTAAATAAAGGCACCAGATGTACTCATCGCATTCAAAATTAAACTGATGTGCAATTCCTTAGGCCTCTTTTATACTGCTGAGAGCATGATGTGTTCAAATGATTAAATGCATGCTCGAAAAATGACGCTCACAGAGAATATTATGCAAGCAGACCAAATTACAAGGAGCACGTACACATGAAGTTGGAACGTTTAAATTGTTCATGATTGTACACTAAATACATATATATTCATACCTGTCGGTATCAACACATCTAAATAGTTTTAACTACATTTTATTGGGTTGGGTTTAGAGCTCACAAAATATTCATATGTTTTTTTTTCCTTTTTGGAGCTAAAAAGGTTAAGCAACACTGGTCTAATGGATTGTAGCAGTTGATATTACTTAAAAAAAAATAATTGGTACAATCTAATAACATTTGTACTAAAATATTTCAGATTAATTATTTTAGTATTATGAGAGAGAGTGATCAATAATGTAATTAAAAGTAATATTAATTCATTATACTTGAAACTGTTAGTTTACTACATTAGTGTTATAATTATTTTAATTACCATTCATTTATGCTTTACATTCATATATTATTCATTTTATTTATTAATTTTCTCCCTCCTTGTTGATATATAAGCATAACTATTTGTCCAGGTTTGTAAATAAATAAGTTTTAAAATATCCTCATCTTAATAGGGGTAAATTAACATAAAACTTCCAAACAAGAAGCAGCACTGTTTTTTTTTTGTAAAAATACAAAAGACTGCAAAACTAAAAATAAGTTTAAAGATTATTTAAGAAAATTTTACTTGACAGTAAATAAATAAATACTTAAATTATTCAGATCATTACATAATTTATGTTTATATATTGTATAAATTAAGTATATTATATATTTATTAATACTATAATATTAAGAGTAGCATCATGGAAATAAAAAGCTGACAGATAAGGTAAATTATCAATGCAAAAAACATATTCAATGAAGTATTTTACTCGCATCATAAAGTTAACAATTCAGGGCACAGTTCATCTTGTGCTAACCCACTGAGTTAGTCTAGTGGTGAATGTGCCTTTGCAAATCAACTGATTTGGAAGTCGAGAGTTCCAGTGTTCAAGTCCTAGTAAAGGCAGTTACTTTTATACGGATCTGAATACTAGATCGTGGATACTGGTGTTCTTTGATAGTTGGGTTTCAATTAACCACACATCTCAGAAATGGTTGACCTTGTCATTTATTTGAGGTGTGTGTGTGTATATGTATATGCAGGAAACCATTCAGTGATATGACAAATAACATTTTGCAAAATGAAGGCTCAAAGTAAAATATTTACGATGACACCTGTGGACACATTTGAGATCAAGCTTCGGCCTACAGCTACTGTTGACCCTCATTATTAATCTGGTCACATAGTCTTCTTGTTTAGTTTGTTTGGCATAGTTTCAACTTTTTACAACATGAATTCCTATCCTTTCTATATCGGTTTTAAGGTGCCTACTGATCAAAGGACCCTGATGCAGCTTTATTGGCTGCAGTGCCCCAGTTATGTCAGTGAATGAAAGAGTGTTTAGTACTAATGTACTAAACACCTGCAGACATTTGCAGCAACATTTTGTTACGTAGACATTTGAAGCAGGTGATTTATAATATTTAACAGCATAATTATTTAGTTATATAATTGAAACTCCTCTAATTTTCCCACAGTTTTTAAGAATATTTATGCAAATTTTAAATCATAATAATACAGTTAATATTCTTCAACATAATTTTTGGATTTAGTAAATTAAACTGATTTATAATATCATAAATAATTAATTTTCACTTTATAACTTCTGGGTTCATTTTAAAGCAAAAATTACTTTAAAAAAATTATTTTGTTCTAACCTTAAAATTTAAGTTGAAATTTGGGAAATATCTAATTAATAAAAAACTACTCCAAGGATCAAATTACCTGCTAAAATTATAAGCTAAATTGCTTATCTACAGTGTGAAACATCTGTCGGTTGATATTAATTTTTTTTTTTAACGCATACCTTTTTTATAAATAGTTCAGAATGTCACATGAATATTAGATATTGCTAATTATAATTATTTTGTAGGTAATTTTTAATAATGTGCTAATGTCAATTCATTGACTCCCGTTTACAAGGCTAATATTTAACACGGAATACATCTTTGCAACAGATTATTAAAATCTGAGTGGTAATTACAGTTGTAATGATAATTATAATGAATAATTATAAGTAACAGTTTTTTAGGTAAACTGCTGTTTGAAATAATGTAATCTGTTTTTAAATGTGTTATATAACTTGAATTATTCTATCATTGTTAAATTTATTGTGTATTTATTTTCACATACTGAATCTTCTGAGATAGATAAATAATAAATACTTTGTTTTGTTCAAACTATAACTGTACATATCATCACACAAGCCATATCATTAGGACAAGAAAGTATCATATCATCAGGAATTTGATGGATTTTTAAAAGTATTGCAGGAATACCTTGGTCACAGCAGTGTTATAAAAGATAGAAACAATAAATAAAAAAAATAATAAAAATGCAGTATATTAATAAATAATAATTTTATGAAAGAATAAGTGATAGAACTATATGAATGTAATAAATAAATAAAATTTGTTCAGAATGAAATAACAATTTGAAGGATTAGATGAAAAATATTTGATTTTTTTTTAAGAAACACTGAACGATCATTCAATTCAGTTTTTTAAAATTGCTGTAATGGCTTATTTAGGAAGTCATCAACACTTTCAATGTATTAGGATACCTTTGTGTTATGCAGAAATGAAACAGTTGTAAAACATTACCTATTAAATTATACATATTTTGATACTATACAAAAAAAAAAACTTATGTATTATTATATAACATCATTATCTCATCATATGTATCAATTTATTATCATACATTTCTCTAATTAAAAAATAATGCTGTAAAAGTTATATTTAAAAAAAATTTGAAAATCACTACAAAAAAAGAAGTGGTATACATTTTTGAAATTTTTTATTATTGTGACCTGTCAACTTAGTTGTCGTAAACCCAAGTATTTTTTTATATTTGGCATGATGCAGGAAACTATTGGAAGATTATACTTAAAGTTTTGCTGTAAAAAATTAGTAAATATTCATTGATATTTATCTTGAGAAAGAGTAGAATGGTTTTGGTCTTATGTGATGAGATTTGGTTTGTAGAGAGTAATATTATTAAATAATAAATTAATAATTGAATTATGGTCAAGTACAAAATATCTGCTCTTATAATTTATAAATATGCTTTGGAGAAGTACAACTATAAAATTTTGTCCAGTTACTGGTTGAAGCATATTGAAATTAATTTTCCTGTTTCTGAACATGAGTTATGAAATAAGTAAGGAATGATCAACGTATAGTAATTTCCTCTTTGTAAGAGTTTTAGTTTAGAAATCAATTATTCATCAGGTTTGGGCGGAATGAAGCGAATTTCCATCAACTTGCAGTGCACAAATTTAATCTAATTATTTTCAAATCATGCTATATGAAATCTGTAAAACTGTCTATTTCCCTGAACTGTAAACCTGATTTAATTATGCTAGCTATATGAGAAAATAAAATGAGTAGACTGGTTGTTGATATTACTTCTAAAGCAGATGGTGCAATTTTAATCCCACAAATAATTTCTAACTTTTGTATTTACATTGAAAAATCTGATTATAGTGCATTACTTCTTTAAATTCAGCTAATAAAAAATATATTAAATTAAGACAACTATACATTATTTTCTACAAATTTTATAAATATTTTTCAATTCTTTGTCAAGAAAAGGAAGAAGTTTTCAATTTAATCCGTATATATTTTTTGTTTGTATATTCCGGCCTACTCATAACTAAATGGACCCATTTTGATTTCTTTTTTATTTTGTAGAGGGAGTTCCTCTAGTGGTCCTCATTGTAAATTTTTTTGCACATAACTTAAGTGGAAGATTTTTAAAATTAAAAGAATATTGACTACACAGACAGTTTAATGATATATTTAATTTTACTTTGGCCTCCATCATTGCTTATTATTAAATTGTTATAGAGTAATGTTATATATCTTTAGCCTAATATTTATTTGATCGTCAAATTACATATGAATTAAATAAAAATTAAAAAAAAATTATTTGGGAAATTTAGAATAAAAAAAATTCATATTTCCGCATTCCAGTATCCTAGTAATTGTATTTATGTTAAGAAACTGTTTCTTTACATCATTTTTTTTTTAATCTATTTTCTAACAAGATGCAGATTTCTCAGCTGTGTTTCTTGTGAATTACTTTTTTCATATGGGTAGTATTGTTTTTGTTCTCTAACTATATTTTACATAAAAATTGTGGTTGTTTTTAGTTTGACACCATGACTTCTAATAGTCAAAAAGAACAAAAAATTAGCAGAAAAATTATTGCTTATTGGTTCTGTTATAGTTAATTGTTGTAAACATTAAAAATACATAATATTATAAAAGTTGAAAATAATAAGTAGATTTTAGAAAAATGATGATACCCTTATTTAATACAAGCAGAAAAATAATAGCTATAAAATTAAAAATAAAAATCTGTTCATAAACCATCAAATTAAGTCTAAAAGGGGTATACTGTTGATGTGACTGGCGTAACTGATAAATAATATTGCATTAGCCATATTTTATAACAGAAAATTAGTTACTTTCAAATTGTGATGGGAGGTACATATTAATATTTGAAAACTCAATTGCTGTTTTAATTTTTAAAAAATTCTAAGGTAAGTTCATTAATTTAGGTAGTTTATTAAAAAAAATATATTTAATATTTTGTTCAGTAAACTGGATAATAATAACAATTTTTTAAAAATATTTATTTAATTTAATTAAAACTTTTGTAGCATTCCCTAAACTGACACAGTAGGTTGTCAAGGGTTCTCATATACTTGTAAATAACAAATACAGATTTAAAACAAAAAAAAGAAATTACATTGTAAAATAAAACAAAACAAAACTCACCAGGACTTGCTCAGAACTGTTTTACACATTACTTTAGACCGAGTCCTCCTACTCTAGCCTGAGAGGCCACTGCCTAATTTTCACCTCGCTCAGAATGCTCCAGGTCACTCTTTTTGCCTCTGAGAATGCCCCCGATGAATCGGACCACACTCTCCAAACTGCTCAGCTATCAGAGCATCACTGCAACCACATTGTGGGGGCTCAGTGCTCTGAGATCCACCTCTTCTGAGTCCTTCGATCTGCCGCCCACCGAGCACACGTGAAACCGGGGCAATAGAGGCAGTCAGGGGACGACGCTTTCCCTATAATATGGACATAAGAGCGGAAGTAACCGAGACCAGTTAAAAACTGGGTTACGAAGTATTCCGCCTCTTCATGCCGCCGCTCTGCCCACGTTCTGATCAGAGGGATAAGTCTTGCAATCCTTCGTCCTCTGGCCTCACGGTCCCAGGTTTCTTGCCAGGTGAGTAATGTGACTCCGTTCCTCCACGGCGATGATCTCACGATCTGAACCGTAAAGAGCAATGAGTATGATACCGACAACCACCAGAACGGCAGGCTCGGAAACCGTCCGATACACAGAAGCGATTCGCAAGGCAGAGGTGCAAGCCGTTTCTGGTTTCTCTCAAATCTTAACGCCTGGACTCACACTTCTGTCCAGGCATTCTGTCATATAACATGACAGAATGCACTGTGAACATCAGCAGTCACCGTCTGCTAGCCTTCGGTTCTCCGATATTCGCCATGAGCCGGCTGAGAGCGGTTAACGGCTGAGAGAGCGGCACGGCTCTGTCGGCGGCTCTCTGAAGCTGATCAGCAAAGATTAGTTTTCGGTCAATCATCATACCGAGTTACTTCGCCACCAGCTTGACCCTGACCCGCAAGGGTAGGAGGGTGTCAATACGCTTCTTCGTTAGAACCACGACCTTCGGCTTACCGAGGGCTAGAGGCAACCCATGACCCATGATCATCAAGCTGTGCGCTGAATCTATACATCGCTCGGCTGAGCCCCAGTTGGGCGCACTTTACGTCGCAGTCTGTAACAAGAAGCGCAACATCGTCAGCGTATCCAACCACCGCCGACACTTCCAGCATCGCCAGCCTCAGCCGTGCAAAAGGTCAGGGCCGAGGATCGATCCCTGCGCCGCCCCCCAAGTGATTGCGGTTCTACACGAGCCGCGATCTCATAGATGAGACCGTGATTCCTTAGGTATGCGTCCACCATACCTACCGTACTGGTTGGGGGACAGGCCTACCTACTGGCCTACCTACACGTTGGCTTACCAGGCCAACCTCCAGTAGGTCTACCTACTGGTTGACCTATCTACCGTACTGGTTGGGCGACAGGCCACCTGCCTGATTCATCGCCAAAACTAGTCTCTCCCTTAATAGCTTCTCCAATACCTTCCCAACTGTGCCAAGAAAATATAGTAGGCGGTAGAAGGACGGCGACTCCAGATCTCTTTTGCCCCTGGGGATCAGCACAAGACGGGTTCCAGCCTTCAAACATGTTCTGTACATGTCTTTATCTTGTAACCCAGCTTCCAAGGGTCTGCGTCCACGGTCTCCGTAAGTTCTCATCAGCAGCGTGCCTTGCTCTCTTTGTGATCGACGGAGCCGCTTCTTCGCCGCCTTTTGCTCAGCCGACATGGCGTTCGTGTCCGAGGACGCGAACGCCATGCTGAGTATCGTTCCTTGCACGGTGAAACTCAACATAACCCTGTAATCTCCAGTGTCCACTAGTACACGTATCGCTTCCGGTGCTTCGGGCTCCCGTGCAGCATGGAGGCATCGCATACAGCCACTTGATCGAAGCAACCACGGCTTCAGCGCCAGCGACCCCCATGGCGGTGAAGTTCCAGGTATTCTCTCAGTTTCTAGGGTGGTGAAGTTCCCAGATCTCTTCACGGGAACTGAGAAGATCACAATAAATTTCTTTTCAGTGCAGTACGTGCCGCCATGTTCAGGACGTATTTTCCTCTGGAGTCGGTCGGTATTTGCCATATCCCACTCCATTGCCCTGGATTTGAAGTTCCCAGCTACCACCACCCGACTGGCGTTAGCAAGCACAACATCTTCCAGTGCATCAATCTTCATGCGGGATCAACAGTCATGCAGAATCTTGAACAACTCAATGTCGCAGAGGGTGCACATAACATCCTCTGCAAAGCGAAGAGGAAACAAATTAAAGATACAGACAGACTTATAGAAGATTTTAGGAGTCAACAAGCTTTCTTTAGCAAAAATGCTCCCAGACCAAGACATCTAGTGATTTGGAGAGAGAATGGAATGAAAGTCAGCCCCATTCTTAATTACTCAGCAAACAACAAATTGTGCTTGGGGTCCTATCAAGCAAATTCCCAAATCTTTCAATGGTTTGTACATCAAAACTGTAAACAACTGTCAAAACCAAAAAGTTCAGGCTTTAAAGAAGTTCAGTGAGTTATCTGTGTTTGTTCATTATTTATCTCTTAATTATGGAAGAAGAAATAGTGGAGGAAATGTCAAATCAAGGAGTGATTCAATGCTGCAGGTTAACCATGAGGAGAAATGTTGAGGTTTTTCCTCCTGCATCACTTGTGTTAATGTTCAATAATAATCTGTCTGAAAAAGTACGTGCTGGCATACACTGTCTTGATGGGCAGGCAATCATACTGCCACCTATGCGATGTCTTTATTGCCAGCATTTCGGTCACATTGCAGTCAGATGTGAAAGGCAAGAAATCTGCGTGTGTGGAGTGGAAACTTATGAAGGTGATTTGTGTAAAGATTCTCGTTTGTATCAACTGTAAAGAGCACCACCACTGCTGTTCAAGAAACTGTGCAATGTACAAACTGGAAATGGCAATTCAGGAGGTTAAAACGGTGCAAAGAATAAGTAATCCTGAAGTGAGGAAAATTGTTAGCAGTTCAACACCTTGACCAACAACAACTTATGCAGAAGCAGCTGCTCCCCTTCTTCATCCAAAGTTAATGTGGAGCAGTTACTTTCTGCTCTTGTGCCAAGACTTGCTACTATGATAAAGAAAATCTTTGATACTAGGATGGAATCCACACATTGAAAGGAACCATTAAAACTTCTGAAGTTGCACCCACTGATGTATGCTGCTGATGTCATGCATAAGGATAAGGAGACATCTGAAAAAACCAAAACCATTAGTCCTTTGACCAGTCATAACAACATGAAGGAAGGTTTGGCAAGGGTGCAGAAAAAGTCTGAACTTGGTGCGATGCAGGTGCAAGTTACAGTAGAGAAGGTTTTGGATGCAGAGACTGTACAACATGCGGCTATGGAACCTCCAAAAGCCCAGAGGGCCCTATGGAGAGGGTGAGTACTTCAGCCATCCTAAAAATGTCAAATTGAACTTATTAACAAGCATGCTAACTGCTCCATCTAGGTTGGCATCACCTGAAACCAGCCACAGAACATTCATGGTATTTGAAAAGGAAGAAGATACCATGTGGTATATATTTACTGAATTTTGATTGGAAGGAGGATGACATAACATGATTAATTGATTAGCTTCCCCCTCTTATACTACTAGTGGGTGACTTCAATGCACACAATCCTGTTCGGGGGTTGGAGGCTAAACAGAAAAAAAAGAGATGCTAACATAATACTTCCACAAGAACTGGAGTTATCACAACTGATGTCAATGCTATAATGAATGTTATACTTGACTCAGCATCAAGATGCATTTCCAGAACATCTGGGAAACTCAAGAAGCCACCTGTTTCATGGTGGAATGATGAAATAAGTCAAGCTATAAAAAGGAAGAAAAAAGCGTACAACACTTTCAAGGAACGTCCAACACTAGAAAATCTGATTGCCTTTAAAAAATACATATGTTTTTATTAGGGCATGTGTGAAAAGATTAATGATAGATTCCAAAATAATATATATCCTGGCAACAAAACGTGTCATCTATCAACAGAAACAAGACTGCATCAGATGTTTGGAAGAAAATAAAAGCTATTTGTGAGCGTACAAACAACAATACTCCCATAACTTGTCTTCAGTATGAAGATGAACTTATAGATGCACTAAAAGAAATTGCTGAGTTATTAACCAATCAGTTCGAAGAAGCCAGTAAAATGGCTAATTATAATGAATTTTTACATATATATATTTTACATACATACATACAATATATTTTTACATACATATATTTTTTTTCATATGTGAAAATTGGTTAGGGTAGACATGACTGATATTTTTTTTACATCAGCATTTTTGTCTTTCACTTTAAAATGATCTGTCAAACCCTATTCTTTCCATTTCAAATTTTTTAGTTATCTCTCCATGGGGGTTAGGCATAAGAGATGGGCTTACACTGAAATTAGATTGTTTTGCGGTAGGAACATTTGGTAGATTAATTTTTTCTATCTTTATTAATTAAAAAGTTATTTAAAGCTTACCATACTTTATGAACGTACTGCATATACATATAAAATCTTATAAGAATGAAATAGGCAATTTAACTTTGTCAAGGATTGACACCTTCTCATATTTGGTGTGCCAGTTTATGACATGAGACTGGTAAGTAGGATATGAGTAACAAGTATGGTATATTTTAATTCTTGATTAAGTTAACATGTTTCTTTGAACACTTTATTACATACATTTTTTATCAGTTCTGGACTCATATTAATGAACATAATTGAAAATATCAAAATAGCTCTAAAAATACATTCTTGCCACATTTAAAGAATAAGTTTTACAAATTTTAATTTACCTATTTATACACTTATAATTTAATTCCCAAAATTATCAAGCTGAGGCATAAATAAAACAAAATTTTTGTTCATTAAATGCTTTAGAGTAAATCAATCAATATTTTATATAAGTAATTTATCTGTTAGGTCAGTTACTATGTTTGTTTATTAATGGTAAAAGCAGATTGTATAAATGATTCTTTCCATGATTTTTCTGCTTAAATACAAAGTTCATTAAAAATTCAGTCATTAAAAAGTTGGTTCATTAAAAATTTTAATAAGAAAATGATTGTTGAACATGAAAACAAATTAGTATCTATTGAAATAAAGTTAAAAACATCTGTTTAAATTTCATCTGTATTAATGTCTGTCACCTCCTCTATGAATCATGAGACCTTGCCGTTGGTGAGGGGGCTTGAGTGCTCAGGGATACAGAGTAGCTGGACCGAAGGTGCAACCATATCGGAGAGGTATCTGTTGAGAGCCAGACTAAGGAATGATTCCTGAAAGAGGGCAGCAGCTCTTTCAGTAGTTGTTAGGGGCGTGAGTCACAATGACTTAAACGGCCATATCAACATCACTCAGTCCTCTGAGTACTGCGCAGCTGAAAGCAATGGAAAACTACAGCTGTTTTTTTTTTCCAAGAAAATGTGGCTCTCTGCATTTTAAAAAGCAATAATGGAGGCGCCTTCCTTGGTAAAATATTCCGGAGGTAAAATAGTCCCCCGTTCGGATCTCCGGGTGGGGACTACTAAGGAAGGGGTCACCAGAAAAGTAAAAAATAACATTCTACGAGTCGGAGCGTGGAATGTTAGAAGCTTAAAAAAGGTTGGTAGGCTAGAGAATTTAAAAAGGGAAATGGATAGAGTAAACGTGGATATAGTAGGAATTAGTGAGGTTCGGTGGGATGAGGAAGGCGACTTTTGGTCGGGTGACTTTAGAGTAATTAACTCAGCGTCAAATAATGGGCAGGCAGGAGTAGGTTTCGTGATGAACAAGAAAATAGGGAGGAGAGTGGAGTATTTCAAGACGCATAGCGATAGAGTCATTGTAATAAGGATAAATTCAAAACCTAAACCGACAACGATTGTTAACGTCTATATGCCTACAAGCGCCCATGATGATGATGAGATAGAATGTGTATACGAAGAGATTGATGAAGCAATTAAACACGTAAAAGGAGATGAAAATTTAATAATAGTTGGAGATTGGAATGCAAGCATTGGAAAAGGCAAGGAAGGAAATATAGTGGGTGAATACGGGCTGGGCAAAAGGAATGAAAGAGGGGACCGACTTATAGAGTTTTGCACGAAGTATAATTTAGTAATTGCCAACACCCAATTTAAAAATCATAATAGAAGAATATACACTTGGAAAAAGCCAGGCGATACTGCAAGGTATCAGATAGATTATGTCATGGTTAAGCAAAGATTTAGAAATCAACTCGTGGACTGCAAAACTTACCCTGGAGCAGACATTGATAGCGACCATAATTTGGTGATAATGAAATGTAGATTGGGGTTTAAAAACCTGAAGAAAAGGTGTCAGATGAATCGGTGGAATTTAGAGAAGCTTGAGGAAGAGGAGGTAAAGAAGATTTTTGAGGAGGACATCGCAAGAGGTCTGAGTAAAAAAGATAAGGTAGAAAATGTAGAAGAAGAATGGGAGAATGTTAAAAAGGAAATTCTTAAATCAGCAGAAGCAAACTTAGGCGGAATAAAGAGAACTGGTAGAAAACCTTGGGTTTCAGACGATATATTGCAGCTGATGGATGAACGTAGAAAATATAAGAATGCTAGTGATGAAGAAAGTAAAAGGAACTATCGGCAATTAAGAAATGCTATAAACAGGAAGTGCAAACTGGCGAAAGAAGAGTGGATTAAAGAAAAGTGTTCAGAAGTGGAAAGAGAAATGAACATTGGTAAAATAGACGGAGCATACAGGAAAGTTAAGGAAAATTTTGGGGTACATAAATTAAAATCTAATAATGTGTTAAACAAAGATGGTACACCTATATATAATACGAAAGGTAAAGTCGATAGATGGGTGGAATATATTGAAGAGTTATACGGAGGAAATGAATTAGAAAATGGTTTTATAGAGGAAGAAGAGGAAGTTGAGGAGGATGAAATGGGAGAAACAATACTGAGATCTGAATTTAAGAGAGCATTAAAAGATTTAAATGGCAGAAAGGCTCCTGGAATAGACGGAATACCTGTAGAATTACTGCGCAGTGCAGGGGAGGAGGCGATTGATAGATTATACAAACTGGTGTGTAATATTTATGAAAAAGGGGAATTTCCGTCAGACTTCAAAAAAAGTGTTATAGTAATGATACCAAAGAAATCAGGGGCAGATAAATGTGAAGAATACAGAACAATTAGTTTAACTAGTCATGCATCAAAAATCTTAACTAGAATTCTATACAGAAGAATTGAGAGGAGAGTGGAGGAAGTGTTAGGAGAAGACCAATTTGGTTTCAGGAAAAGTATAGGGACAAGGGAAGCAATTTTAGGCCTCAGATTAATAGTAGAAGGAAGATTAAAGAAAAACAAACCAACATACTTGGCGTTTATAGACCTAGAAAAGGCATTCGATAACGTAGACTGGAATAAAATGTTCAGCATTTTAAAAAAATTAGGGTTCAAATACAGAGATAGAAGAACAATTGCTAACATGTACAGGAACCAAACAGCAACAGTAGCAATTGAAGAACATAAGAAAGAAGCCATAATAAGAAAGGGAGTCCGACAAGGATGTTCCCTATCTCCGTTACTTTTTAATCTTTACATGGAACTAGCAGTTAATGATGTTAAAGAACAATTTAGATTCGGAGTAACAGTACAAGGTGAAAAGATAAAGATGCTACGATTTGCTGATGATATAGTAATTCTAGCCGAGAATAAAAAGGATTTAGAAGAAACAATGAACGGCATAGATGAAGTCCTACGCAAGAACTATCGCATGAAAATAAACAAGAACAAAACAAAAGTAATGAAATGTAGTAGAAATAACAAAGATGGACCACTGAATGTGAAAATAGGAGGAGAAAAGATTATGGAGGTAGAAGAATTTTGTTATTTGGGAAGTAGAATTACTAAAGATGGACGAAGCAGGAGCGATATAAAATGCCGAATAGCACAAGCTAAACGAGCCTTCAGTAAGAAATATAAGTTGTTTACATCAAAAATTAATTTAAATGTCAGGAAAAGATTTTTGAAAGTGTATGTTTGGAGTGTCGCTTTATATGGAAGTGAAACTTGGACGATCGGAGTATCTGAGAAGAAAAGGTTAGAAGCTTTTGAAATGTGGTGCTATAGGAGAATGTTAAAAATCAGATGGGTGGATAAAGTGACAAATGAGGAGGTATTGCGGCAAATAGATGAAGAAAGAAGCATTTGGAAAAATATACTTAAAAGAAGAGACAGACTTATAGGCCACATACTAAGGCATCCTGGAATAGTCGCTTTAATATTGGAAGGACAGGTAGAAGGAAAAAATTGTGTAGGCAGGCCACGTTTGGAATATGTAAAACAAATTGTTAGGGATGTAGGATGTAGAGGGTATACTGAAATGAAACGACTAGCACTAGATAGGGAATCTTGGAGAGCTGCATCAAACCAGTCAAATGACTGAAGACAAAAAAAAAAAAATAATGTCTGTATGTATGTGTTTAACATCAATGGTTTTTAATTTAAAAAAAAAAAACATAATTAACAGAAAGCACATACATTTTTTAATCACTTGGATCACAAATTATGCATAATTAAAATTAATGAATGTAATCCATTAATAATACCAAATTTAATCAAATTAGTGTTTTTTTGTATACATATAGTACAGTAAAGATAAAATTAAAAAGATATTTATATATATTTAAAAAATATTACTTTCTCACCAAAAACATAATACAATAGAACATAAAAACACTATCCTTTTTAACTTCTGTTAAAACCACCACTACTTTTCATTAAAAGGTTGACTGCTACACCTAAAATAGCAAAAGGTTACAAATGCTACAAAAATGTTTTTACCACAATTTTTTTTCTTTACTTTTCAGTCATACATTTTCTATACAAAATTTCATTCTATCTTGAATTCTGTGTAATTATATTACAACAAAAGTGAGACACAAACTGTGTCACATAAATTTTGGGCCTCACAGTATTTACTGAGTAAGACACAAATTGGTAGCTCAAATAAAAGATAAATTCAGTGAATGAGATATAAGTGGAGGTCTTATAATTATAGTATAATATGTATTTTGTTTACAAGAATGAAATAAGGAAAAACCCCATTTTAGTCATATGAAATCCAGATTGTAGGTTTGAATATTTCACAATGCGCATTGTAAAAACTTTACATACAATATTTTTTTTTACATAATTCAACTTTTTATTTTATCCATCACTTTAGAATAACATAATTCAAAAGAAACTTTGACATGGAAAAAATAAAATATTTTTATTATAAGTAGAAGTTTTTAAAAATACTTAAAAGAATTTGTGTAGCTATTTGCTAGTATTTATCTATAATTATTTTGATTTAATAGTGATTTAGAAAAACCAGTCCAGGGAAATATGTATACCATATTCCTGATAGTAGGTATTAACTTGTTTGCTGATTAAATAAAAAATTTATCCTATGAATTAAATTTATTTTGTAAAAATTGTCTGTTATTTTATAACAATTATGTAACATTTATAATTTTTGGGAAATAGCTTAATAACCTTTTAATGAGGCAATGCATTAAGAAGGTTAGGCCAGTAACTACAGAGAACTTGTGAGTGAACTCCTTCAAAATTATAAAGAACTTGGGTGTAACATATCACTCAAAATCCATTTCTTACATTCACATTTGGATTTTTTTGTAACAATTTTGGCACTATCAGTGATAAACATGGAGAACACGTTAACCAACAGATATCTACAATGGAAACACAATACCAGGAAAAATGGAACCCAAAAATGTTAGCTGACTGCTGCTGGAATCTAAAGAGGGATCTACCAACAGCAAATTACAGCAGAAAATCGAAAAGAAATAGATTTTAGGCGAGTACAAAATACATGTAATGTATTGTCATGTTCTTGATTTTCTTGTTTAATTTCATGTTATCTATGGTGTTTTTTGGTGTAAGGCCAATTTTCTTCAGATCCTTTCTTATTTCTCTGATCCAACTGCATCCTGTCATGGTGTTTTTCAAGTTGCAATTGTACTGTACTAGCTATTTCAGAAGCCTTGAATCTTGCATCCTCATAATGTGTCCAAAGGATCCTAGTCTTCTCTTACGCATGGTATTTATATATATATATATGTATATGTATATGTATATGTATATGTATATATACAGTATATAAATACTATGGTTATTTCATGCATGTAAATATATTAATTCCACATACACAAGGAAATTATATTTTAATGAATGGTATTTTCATACTCCCCACAACTCAAAATGTAAAGAAAATTCAATTTAACCCCCCAGTCCCATCGTCTGACCAAAAGTAATTCTATACTTTTCTTCAAAAGTCAGTAAATAAACATTTTAATATTAGAAATCAATACTAACAAATTTAAGTACTCCACTCTTGACTAATATATAGTTCTTCAATGTCCGAGGTCAACATGTATCTCTACAGTTTTTTTTTAATATTATTTAATTTAAAAAAATATTTTGAAGAAGCAGATATCTCTGCAAAATCACTGAAATTTTTTAAGTTACTTATCCATGTTTTTTGTTTATAATTACTGAATAATTCTCAGGTAGCAATAACATTTTATTTTTAACAATATTTTTCTACCCCGCTATCTCTTTTTCATATTATTCAACCTAAGAAACATTTATCTGTACATTTTTCTGAGTTTCCTTTCATTTTTTTGTATTTCTCTTATAGCCATCTTCAATAGAAGTCTAACTAATACATTATTTTCAATTTTTTTTGGATACTTTTGTACTCTGCACAATATTGGGGATGGATGAGATGATCCTTTAGAAATACTATTTTTAGGCAAATTTTTAATTTCTGACTAAAACAGTTCTTTCTGTAGCATATATTTGTGTCAGTTAATGCTGAGTTGTAAGTTAATAATGTTTTGTTAGTAAATAATTCTAATGAATATACATGCTTTGATCTCTTGAGGATTTGTAGATGCTACCACTATTCTCTGGATTTGGCCATTTATTTCATTCTTTGGTTGATCTGTGAGCCTATCATCTGCTCATCTTCCTTATCCTTAATCCTGTCTTCCCATTTTGTGTTCTGGTGGTTTATATTATACACTGATAGGTCATTACTGAGGTCAGGGATCAGGGATTTACAGAGCGGTAAAGCCATGATGTAGTCTGACAATACTTACTGCCTGTATATATAAATGTATGTACGTATATATGTCCAACAACTTTTTCTTATTGTATATCAAAACTACAAGAAGAGTTTGGTCAGATAAATTCAATTTTTAATATCTCCAAAAATACATAATGATACAATACAATTCTTCTAGACTGGTGTGAAGTGTTCAAACCTTTAGATAAACAAATTTTCAGAAAGTAATTGCAACACAGTTCAAATAAAATTTTCTGGAGACATTTTCAGTGTGTTTGAAAGAAACTTGTTTTAAAGACTAGTTTTTATTAAACAATATAATTTTTCTGAAGCCAATAAGCAAAATTTTACCTTTTTGTAATAAACTTGCGATACCCATGGTGTAGAAAAGTTTCCTGTGGATTTATCTTATTACTTCTTAAATCCAAAGAAGAAGGAGAAAAAAACAAGGAGCTGAAAAATAATTTTAAGTTATTAACTAGGTAAGGCTTGTTGGTATTGTAGATGGCAACAGCACTGGGAATTCAATTATTAAATACATTTATCTATATGATAGATGTTCATTCATATCGTTAAGCTAAACTACTGCAGTTTGTCATGGATTAATTTGGACAATTTATTTATGTGATTAATTTCGGTTCAGCTAATTCTTTAGTGATATAAAATGGCTGATTAATTTGTAGATTAATTCAAAAGTTGAACTAATTTAAAGGAAAATTTAATAGTTAAGTAAATTTTAATAGTTATCATGCCGATTAGCTACCCAGTATTTAAAATTTAATAAAATACAGATAAATAGGTAATGTACATTTAATTCATATTAATCAATACAAAATGTTATTATTTTCTATAATACTGTGCTATAAACAATCCATGAAATCCATGATTACATATTATTATGATTTAATTTTTAACACCGATTTCCAAAAATCTTATTTGATTTCTTGTGTCATAAATTTTTGATTTCTTGAGTTTGAATTTCTATTAAAATTTATCTACTTAATTGATTGTAGCTTGATAGGTATTTATACATACTATAATAATAATTTTTTACATACTATTTTTTATGAATTCTATTTTTTAATGTAAAATACTTTTCCTAAATATTATCATCTTTACCTTTATTTATGTAATTGATTTCTAGTTTGTATCTCTGTATTATGATTTTATTTATTGAGTGTTCTGTCATGTTGGGTAAATTCAGCTTACCCAAGTTGCTCTGAAATGCTGATAAATATTTTTTTATAAAATGAATAAATCACCCTACGTTTATGTAATCATAGTCATATTATGAACTGGCAGACCAGTTCATTAGCATGTCTAGCTCTGAGATCAGCTGGTCTTAGATTTAATTCTTGGTAAAGGTTTGGCACATTTTCTTTCATCCATCTCATTTTCCTTCCTAATTTATGTGTAGATGTATATCTACACATAAATAGTTTGCACATATTTATATGGACATACGTCCATATAAAATATTTCCTTATCCCTGCCATGTACCTAATGACATTCTTCTGTAGCCTAAAATCTCTTTCTACATTTTTTTTAGATGGTAATTCCCAAAAAAACGTATGTAGTAATAAACATGACAAATTTCTGTCATCAGTTTTTCATCACTAAGCTACCAGTCATAAAGAAAAATAGTTACGCATATTTTTTATTGAAAATAAAAAAAATATATGGTTGTTCCAATAGGAGTTATGACCACTTATTACTGATAAGAACTGTACAAGTGATTAATGACTTTTATAATATTTTTACAAACATGGCACACATTTTCTTATATACTGTATCCTTTAAAATTTTGTAAGTTTGAATTTATTTAACTAATTCATTAAGATGTATTTATCAAGCAATAAAACTGTTTTAATAAATTTCTACAATAATGCAAAATTAACTTTTACATATTGGTCCAAATGAAAAAAGAAAAAATAAGTTAAAAGATTCGTATGAGTTAATGAAATAAGATAATTATAGGTAATATCTGCACATTTAAAAAAAAATGTATTATTAAATATTTATTCTAATATTAGAAAAAATTAAATGACTTTAAATGTGAAGACACATATTATTACTATAACTTAACAAATATTAACATCAATGATGATTTTGCTGTCCATTATTCATTTTCTTCTGTAAAATATAATCACAGAGTTCAACGGAAAGTTGTAAGCTGAAATACAGTATTACATACATACTACACAATGCTGATATATAGACTTTGACTCCGATAGTAAATATGTATTACAACTGAAACTGTTGTAGACTGGCTAAACTGAACTATCATACTTGCATAAATATCCCAAGGGATCTTACACTACATATTCTGTTCCATACTTAGTAAACCATAACTGTTTGACTGCAATATAGATTGAATTCCCAGCAGATATATTCCATATTATAAAATTCAATGAATCTAATTATACTTTATAACTGATTCTACATTAGTATCCAGTCATTATGAATATAAAATGTTTTTATGATAATACTTCTACAACATTGTATATTTATTTTGAATTTAATAATAGTTGATAAAATGTTTAACATCTCAAGTTATATTAAAAAATTTAACAAATCACTTTTTCATTTACCAGAAAATTTCTTTCAAAATTAGATAGAAAGTATGAATAAAAAAAGCTTATTTCTTATTTTCCAATTACAGTGGGAATTGGAACAAAGTGAAAAAATGAAAGAAAATAAATTTCCGTTTTTCAAAACAGTAGATAAACAATGTAGATTGTTAATAAACTACTTTGATACATACAAAAAAAGTAAAGAGAAAGAGTTAAACATAGAATCTTATAATAACCACTATTTAACAATAATCAATGTTAAACTATCATAATTGTTATTGTGATAAAAAAACTATTATTAAAAAGCAGTTTTTAATAGAAAAATGATTTTATTTTCTTGGCAAATTTTTTCCATCTCAAAAATAAGTGGTTTAGGGAATTGCAAATTTAGAATTTACAATTGACTGAAATTTTGCAGTCAATTTAAAACAAATTATGTTTAAACACACCTACAATAATTTTAACCAAATCTATCTTCTGTAATGTAGTTATATTTAAACTTTTATGATACTAAACTATTCTTTAGAAGAGTATTTTGTGTATCAGAAACTCTGGTATCATAAATAATTCTTTAGAAAAGGTGATCACTTTTGTTTAATATTTATGAAGCTACAAGAACTAGCACTAATACTAGACTAACATTTCTCTGTGAGTTTTACATCCCTTAAGTTAAGTTCAGTAGTGTCGACATATAAATTAAAGGTAACATTTTTTACAATCTCAAACATGAACAAAGAAGTAATGTTATATATATTTTGGTGATCACTTAAACTAAACTAGAATAATAAGATTTGTCTTGAAAAAAATAAAGGACATAATTTTATAATAAATAATTTTTTAATATGTTATAATATGTGTTAAATCATATTTTTAATAATGAGCTAGAAATTTTTTTTTTTTTATTGAGGAATATTAATCAAAAGGATTCAATACTGAATTATTGTAATACTATTAATTTTAAATGTATATATAAACTTTTTTTTGTTTTTTTTTTGTATTTTGTGAAAATCTTGTGCAGAGATGAATTAATGATACTTAAAAAAAAAATTAAGAAATGAATATTATAATTAAATAAATCATTTAATTTCCTTACAAAAATAAATTGTTAATTGTTCAAATTTGTCATTAGCAGCAACCTGCATGTACATATTAATTTAGTAAATTATAAATGAGGTTGAATGATCCTACATTTTTAAGTTTGTTTATAATCGCTGATTTTTGGTCATACACTATACCTTCTTATGACCCCAATCAAAATAAATTTTTAAGAGAATTCAAATCAAGTAATATGGTTGGCAATGCTTGAGATTTACCTTGGACCTCAATCATTGGATGATCAGTTACACAGTGATAAAAATCAGCTGGTGCTCTGATCATGCTGTCAACTTATAAAATTTGTGTATATGTATATGTTCATGTCATTAGCAAGATAAGGTTACAGTCTAAAGATGTCTTATAATCTTATCTCTTGTAAGTACTTTTAAAAATATGAGAACACTGCCGGTTACACATACACAACATTTGTTGAAAAACAACAATGTTAGTTTATTTCAATGAATGGGTTATTTCATTATGGGTTACCAATTTGGCACCCATCTTAAAAGTTTAGGAAACTCCTGACGTATGAAAATGATTAATACATTTAATCTATGATGTGTATGTTTAATATTTAAAAAATGTTATATTGATCTTAGTTTTTATGTATTGTATACAAAATTTGCACATTGTGGTTAATGTTTTCAGTATGTATCCTGTCTGCAGATGACTTGATTCCGTTAGTTTATTTTTTTACATTGTTTCATTAAAAATGAATGTGTAGACTCCATATGTAGAAAATCTTGCATTTTCTACACGGATCCATTTCTATGTAGAATATTGCTACATGTGTGTGTGTGTATATATATATATATATATATATATATATATATACAGAGTGATTCAAAGAAACGGGAAATTTGAAAAATTAAACAACGTTAATGAACAATTTTTTTTAGAATTAATTTTATTTCATGTAATTGTACAATTGCTGCCATTTTAGGATACATACATTTTAGTTTATTTTTTAAAAATGACATCTTCCAGGTGACCTCCTCTTCTACGTAAACATTCACGAAATCTCTTTGTTAAATTGTTCATGGTTTGACGTAACATCTCAACTGGAATTTCCGCAATTGCTTCTCGGATCTTTGCCTTCAGTTCTTCCGTTGTAGCAGGTCTACTGTGGAACACTTTGCTTTTAAGGTGACCCCACATAAAGTAATCGCAAGCTGAGAGATCAGGCGATCTGGGAGGCCATCTAATGTCACCATTTCGTGAAATTACACGTTGTCCAAACAATCGGCGTACAGCTGCCATCGATATTCGTGCAGTATGTGACGTTGCTCCGTCTTGTTGAAACCAGGCTGTGTTAAGAATCGGTGGAAATCTCTTTTGTTGTTCCACAACAAAGGTTTCAAGCACGGCTACGTAACGAGCCGACGTCACTGTAATCGCAAGACCGTTGTCATCCTCAAAAAAATAAGGGCTTATAACACCGTAAGATGACATAGCACACTACACGGTCACTTTCTGGCTGTGCAACGGACGCTGGTGTAGCTGCGTAGGATTTTCTTGTGCCCAGTATCTGAAATTTTGCTTGTTAACAAATCCACTGAGGTGGAAATGCGCTTCGTCTGATATCCACTGTTCGTGAACAAACTCTTCGTTATCATTTATCTTCTGAAGCATTACATTACCGAATTGTGCTCGCACAACTGCATCGTTCGGTTTCAGTTCCTGCACGATCTACAACTTGTATGGATGGAATTTCCTTCCCTAACATTCTTCGAACACTTGAACTATGCAATTGTAAAGATGCTGAGAGACGACGGATTGACCGATGTGGACTTCGTGTAACAGCATCTTGTAAAGCTTGAACATTCTGTGGTGTACGGACGGTTCGCTCACGGCCTGGAGATTTCTTTTTCATTGCCGAACCAGTTTCCTCAAAATTAGATATCCATGTTTTAATTGCATGTGCTGAACACGGTCGTGCCGTCCCAAATTAAAATGACGGCGAAATTCTCTACGCGCTCCCTCCACACTGTCATTGTTTTTGTAAAACGCTTTGATAGCAAATGCACGTTGCACACCACTCCAAGGATCCATGACAACTAAATGGCATGTTAGGTTAGAGAGGCTGGCGCCACTTATCAAGTGGTACCAATCAACTACGGCTACCAACACAACTTTCAAAATTTCCCGTTTCTTTGAATCACTCTGTATATACATGTAGCAATATTCATGTATTATGTGTATATATTCATGTACACATGTGTATATATATATATATATATATATATATATATATGATATAAGATACAGATTTTACTTGTCAGATAAAACCTAAGATCTCAATGTAATTGAACAATTTTGTTTTATAAACGTAATTTAAAAAAAATATATTAAACAAAACAAACACAAAATAGATGGCATATATTATTTGATTATGTACTTAATGTGTATTGTAACCTTTTAAAGATGTGCACAGTTGATAAACACTCAAGATAAGTAGTTCTGATAAGTATGTGAAAAATTTCATTAATTTGAAGTTAATTATTATTTTCATTTATTTATTTTTTTTGCTTCATGATTTCACCACATAAGCTTGAAGCTTGTCCATGGGGTATGGAAATAGAATCCCTGACTGGGATTCAAACCCAGGACCTCTGGATGAAAGGCTGAGATGCTACCACTCCACAACATATATTTAATGCTTAAAAATTGAAAAAATCTTGCTTTCACCACACTGTTCAATGAAAAGAAATTATTAAATAAACTACAGATGAACAAGTGTAGGAAAACTGCACAAATAGCCTTCCATACCTTTCCTATATTAATATATGTTCAAAATATTGCTGTTAACAGAAAATAAATAATAAAATCTCCAAATTAAATTTGTCAGTAATAAGACAACTTTATATCAAACAAAAACAGTCATTATTTTGAGTGATTGACTGAAGAAGATCTTTATAATACAGTATAAAGCTGCATTTATATTAAATATAAATCATTCAGTAATTTTTTATCAGGAAATTTTTTCTTCAATCAGAGAATTAATCAAATCTATAATCTGTTTATAAATGGACAAATGGAGCTACAAAACTGATTGAATTATTCATCTCTTTTTAGAGTGCTCAAATTCTAGCATTCTTGCAAAATCTTGATCTCCCAATCTGAGTAATCCGATACAGTTAACGATGTATATGATTTTAACTTTTGAAATTATTTATTAATGATGAGGATTTTCAATCATATGTTGGGGTAGTTTTATATTCTAGTTCAATTTCTGTATTCCAAAATATACAAATCATATTTTTAATTTTTATATTAGAAAAGTGATGTTTATTGCATATTAGAAGTGTAGATAAATGCCTTTTTCCAACAGGTTACATATTTATTACTTTTTATAAATAGTCTGATATATATACAATGATATCCTTCATTCAACAAATACTACTAAGTTTATTACCATTATATCTATGTTTTTCTTTCACTACATTAAAATAAAAGGATAAATAAAAACAAAAAAAATCATGAAAACTGATTGCAATTTAACTAATGGTTTACCATGAATATAAACAATAAGAAGTATAAATTAAATGGATGATGCAATGTACCACAACTAATCATATGGTGGTATGTATGAGGAAGAGATACAATTTTGTTTAGCTTGCTAAAACCATTATAAAATTAAACCGTCATCAGTATAAACACAGATGTAAACACTAACTTTAAGATAGTAATATTTTGTTAAATGATATTGTTTGGAATTAGATTTTATTGAAACTGATTAAAATTGATAATATTGATGCATTTATTTTACCTAGTTTTCTATGTAGAAATTATAAAATTGCATGTGCAAATAAAAAGGATGATACTGGTGAATGTGTGATGGAGGGGGTTTACACAAATTATATAAATGAAAATAGTTTATTACAGAAAAAATTTTATATATTTCAAACTAGTTTTTTACAGAAAAAACTGTTTGAAATATATAAACCTGTAACATTCGTTAAGCTTTAATTTACTGTACTCATTCAACATTTTCAGTAAATATTTTGCTCAATATTTTACATTATTTGAAAAAAAAAAAATATCCTATATAATTTTAACTTTTATAATTTTATTCAAAACAAGCACAAAATTCAATTATGTGGTATATTATTAAATAATAATAATAATACAACCTGTGTATTGAGATCAGCACAACATGAAACAGCTAATAATAACTCATAACCTATTACATAGATTGGTAAATTTATTAACTTGTTAATAAGCTGGTATTAAGCATCCTATTTTGGAATGTTCATTTTTATTAATAATAATAATACAGGGCATTAATTACATAACTTTTCAGCCATTTAACATAGAAAAATTAAATTCAGCAAATGCTCCTACCTTGAAAAAAAATTATTTTTCATTGTGAGGCTACCGAAGAACAACAAATTTTAAATGAAAATAATAGGATTGCAACAGATCATTTTAAAGGACATTGAACAATTAAAAAATTGACATAAAAATATCAGACTGACAATTCTAACCAAAATGGCAGGTATTTCATGTTTTTCATAACCATCTTCTACAGTATTTTTAAATATCTGTTCAACAGTGAAAACTAAACAAAAAAAATAAAATTTAGCAAGTATTCTTATTTCAAAACAATCTATTTTTTTGATATTAGACCTGCTTCTAGGGGAAATTGGATGCTGTTTTTGAAACTAGGTGTAAACAATGTTAAATGGTTACCATTTTGGTTAGAGTTGTTATAGCCCAATGTTTTTACATCAACATTTTTCTCTCTGCCCTTTGAAAGGATTATCACAATCCCCTCTTTTCAATTTTAAATTTTTGAGTTGCCCCCCCCACAGGGGGATTGAGGTGTGGTCTTATACTAAAAAAAGATCATTTCAAAGTAGCAGCATTTGCTAAATTTCTTTTTTTTTTGTTTAACTATTGAAAAGTTATTTAAAAATTTCTATACTTCATTAATACATTTTATATGATATTAAATATAATGATTTTTCTAGTCAATACTTATAAGATCCATATTTCTCTGTATCAATATATTGTATTTTTTATAATAAAAAACCAGCTTGAATAACCCAAATACAGAATTACAAAGTAAATGAAATGACACTTACCTTATTTTTTTCTTTTCTTTATTCCAATAGCATTTTTGCAGGATCCCACATCATCAGTTGTATATAAATTATATAAAATTACGTATAAACAACAATTTTTTCATTTTTTTTTTTTAGAATAAAAATTAAAAGATTAAAATTACTATCATATATACAAAACATGAAGTCAATTAAATAAAATAACTACATATATTTAAATATGATGTCAATTAAGAATAAAAAATTAAAATTAAATTTAAAAATAAAATAATTAGAAAATTTGTACCATGTAACCTGGCCAGCCAATGTTACATTACTGAGTGGATTTGAAATTACTTTTCAGTAACGAATCTATAAGCACCTTTCTTATTATCATATTGTCAATAAAACCATGATTACAATTGGAGGTCAGCATGATCAGGAGGTCATGCATGATCTCATCATGATTACAATTGAACCATGATTACAATTGGAGGTCAGTGATTGATTGGAGGTCAGTATGTTATCAGGTGTTATACAAATGCTTTATAATTTTATAGAAGTCAGGTTCAATTTCAAGTAATAAAAATGTTTTTCTTTTATTTGGATTTAAAAAACAAGAGTTATCAATGTAATTTTGGTTATTGATGGAATCCGATGTAAGAGTGGTTGAGACCAATTGATGCGATTTCAAACAAAATTTTATATAAAATAAAACATTATTTTTAGTTCTAATCATTGAGTTTCTCAAAAATTTGTGAGATTATTATTTTATCCAGCATTAACAATTCTAATGTATTAGAAATGGTAATAAACATCAGTTAGGTTATTAATAATCTCTAACCTTCATGGCAGAATCTCTACATTTTACCTAGAAAGTACTAGATTTAAATCACAGTCCGTTTTAATATTTTTTCATACATTAAAAAATTCATCTCATCATTGGAAAAAAATAAACAGGTTGACTATAATTGGGCATTATTCATTCGTTGCTATTAAGAATAAATAATACTTAATTTAATACATTATAAGACAATAAAGTTAATGTGTTATATATCCATTCTCATAAATATAATTGGAATACCAACCTGTAAATATTTATAATGATGTAGACCTGTGGAATTTCTAATTCATTCAGATATTTATATGCGTTCATCAATAGATAAAATTATTCACAATTAGATATGTAGAATAAGGGTAGAATATTATTAGAATATCTGATGTTCAAATAGAAATGTCTATAGTACAAGTAGTGCTAACAATTCTGTGTCTTGGTGTAGTAATTATAAAAACCATATTACCTACCTCATAACTCTCAAGTTATGAAACTAACAATTCTATTAAATCAGGCAAAATAATTTACTGAAAAATAATATTATTACAGAAACATTTCAGGAATTATTTATGATGTTATGTTTTTGTAATATAAAACTGAAGAATTTTTATAATATAAGAGTTTCACAAAGTTAATTACAAGTCTTGTTAAAACTAATGGATACATACATTAGATATGACATTGATTAATGGTGTACTATCTCATATTTAATTTATAGATGGTCTTTAAAATGAAATAAAATAAATGGAAAACCTTGGACTTGCAGCTGAGAATTCAACAAACTTAAAAAAAAAAAAAAATATAAAACAGTGAAATAAACATTCATTTCTAATGGATTAAAATATGAATATTTAAAGAAAAAATAAAATAATTAATAAAGAAAATAAATAAAAATGAAAAAATCTAATTAGATAAAATGTAAGAAAACTATTCTTAGTAATAGAACTGTTCACCAAATACAATGCCCTAGGAAATAAACTTCTGACATCACAAATTTTTACATTGGGCAAACTAAAATTAAAATACAATGAATCCAAAAAAGTACTTCAAGGTAACATGATCTCAAAGAAATAAGTCACATATATAGTAACAATATCATCATCAACAACATAGATAAAGCCACAATACGATGGTGAGCTGTTTTTCATTATAACTTTATAGTTCCACAAAACCTGGAACACCTCAAGGAATAGCATTCTAGAAATTGATGTTATGAGGTAAGGATAAAATATCAGAGCTGAAAGTAAAGTTCAATAAACTAGCCAAGTTCATTAAACTAGCTCCTCTGATGTCACTGAAATTTAAAAATGTTCCTTGCAGTTTCTCTACATGTGCTGGTATTTGTTAGTGATTAATAAAAAAAGCAGTTAATAGCTCTTAAAATTTATTTCAAAAACTTAGATATTCTACATATATACAAAAGGATCATATCAAAACTTACTTTTGACAATATAAACTATATAAACCCTACAAACTGATTCTAAATGATTTCTCGCTGATTTATTCTAAATGAACAGACACAATTTCAAATCTAATATTCTTTCTGATTACTTTTTTAATAACACTGTTCATTTCAGATTTGAAAAACTTTCAATAACAATTTCAAATGGAACTGCAAAATGAAATAAAAATATTAGTGGTATTAATGACGACTACAAAGTTCAAATCTGTTTTGATGTTAGTGGAAAAAAACCCAAAACTTTGAGTTTTTGATTTTATATTTTGACTGCAAGAGATGCAAAAATGAGACACCTATATTAATAAAAGTAAGAAAAGAAATGCACTGAAACACCATAAAAAAATTGCTAGCGGGTCTGAGCTAAGGCGGTCTGGAATGCAGGAATATACATTATTTTTTACTGTAAATTTCCCAAATAAGTTCTTGGATTTTTATTTGGAAATAATTATCAGAATGTTATCAGAATATATATGTAAGTGACTTTCTCGGCTATAGAGATAATATGTTGCTATAGCTATAATGGGAGTGTATACAGATAAATAAAAAAAATCTAAAAAAATATTGATATATTTTTAAGTTTTGTGCTTTAAAGAGACATTAAAAAAATTTACAAAGAATTAGATTTAAATAAATTGTAAATAATTTGTGAAAAAAATTTATTCCATCACTCCCAAGTTAAAAATTTATTTTTGTCAGATGGGTGTTTATGTATATGTATGTATGTAAGTTGGCCTTTATTTGGTCTTATAACTCTGGACCCTATTCACTGATTTTCTTCAAACTTGGTGGACAGGTACTACCTTTGGGGGAAAAAATGTATTAAATTTTTGCAAAAACTGGAAAAAGGGATATTTTGGCCAAAATAAAATTTAAAATCTTTACTGCTCAAAACGTATTTTGTTAAACAATAGTAACCAAAATAAGTTAATACCCCTTCCCTGTTGAGAAGATCCCAATTTTGATTTTAATTTATTTAAAATCAATTATAGTAAATATTTTAATCATTAAAAAATGCCCTCTGATGCATAAGTTCCTAAATTTTCCAAAACTTGAAAACATATTTTTTGACGTTGTGGTGCTAATATACTAATAATACAAATTTTTGTTATTGTTTTATTTTGTTAAGCATATTGGTTTCAACAATTAAAATTAAAAGGTTTAGATATAATCAAAGAAGTAATTTTATGTTTAATAGAAAAAAAAATTGAACATCAATAACTTTGATATTTATTACAATATATGTTTTTTACTGAATTTTCAAAGAAAAGTACATAATTAATTTTGGTTGCATGGTGAGATTGGCACTAGCACTAGATAGGGAATCTTGGAGAGCTGCATCAAACCAGTCAAATGACTGAAGACAAAAAAAAAAAAAGGTGAGATTGGGAGGTGAAAATTAATTTCCTTTATGTTGTGAGGTATGAGGAATTCGAAATTACCATTCATTTAATACATGGCCTATGTAAGCCTATGTATTTGTAGCTCGAAAATCTCCAAAAATATTGGAAGAATTTCATTGAAATTTATATATGCTGCAATAGTGTATCTGAAGTTGTATATGTGAAAATTTGATGAAGATTGGTTTAGTCATTTTTGAGTTACGCTCAGTTTAAGGTCAACAATAGATTAGTGGTGTATTTTTCATGTGCTTACGCAGTTAGTCAGAATGATGAGCAAATTGTAATTTAATTTCTGTGTGTAGGGTCTACTCATTAATCGAACACATATAGTGCACTGTACTCTGAAAATCAGTGCGTTTCTGACTGCGAAATAGTGAGGACTTAGGAGACGAAAAGTTTGGCCTGCTAATACCGGCTGGCCAAACACACGTATTATATTATATTTTATTTATTTTTATAATACTTGACGTCACATTTTTATATATTTTTTTAAATTTTTATATTTAAATTATTATACTTTAATTTTGAGTTTAATATGTAATTTAACACAAAATATTTTACAAAAAAAGAAAAAAATCTACAACTGAAGATGTGGGGGTTGCCAAAAAAGTGCTATTGTAGAGATTGTATGAAAAAATAAGGTGAGTGTCATTTTATTTTATCCAATTCTGTACTTGGGTGGATCAAGTTGAATCTGTTTTATATATACAATATATATATATATATATATATATATATATATATATATATATATAAATTTTATTTTATCCAATTCTGTACTTGGGTGGATCAAGTTGAATCTGTTTTATATATACAATATATATATATATATATATATATATATATATATACATATAGATGATGTACTGGAACTTTTTGTCAGAAAAGTTTTTAATAAATTATGTGGACATAACTTAAAATGGAGCCATCAGAGGAACTTCTCTAAACAAAATTGTCTAACTTGTTAGAGAAAGGAATAAAGATAAAAATAGTAGAAAAAAGAGTTGGTGGTGGTCAATTGAGAGCATCATCATTTTACACTCAATTAGAAAATGAAACAATGCATTTTTTAATAGTCACTTTAAAATATGTTAAAAAATATATATATTCAGTATAAAAGAAACAAGATTGTAACTGAAAGTGTATATAATGTAAATTAATTGTAACAACCTAACCAATATGTGATGTTATCTGAACCACTTTTCCTGCTTTTCCATGTTACATTAATTCATTCTTGTTTTCTCTCACTCTCATTCCATTTCTATCTATCTCTCTAATTCTATTTTATTTATGTCATGTATAACGATATGATATTTATTCTTTGACTGTTGTATGCAGAGTAAAATTATAGCATCATGAAAAAAAACAGGAAATAAATTAATCCCATTTAATTTTCAGTGGATAATGAAAAACAAAGATAGAAAGGTGACATGTAATGTTTATTTCATCCTCTGTGTGGATGCATTTGTGTGTGTATGCACACCGGTGTGTAGGGTGATAAAAAGAAAGAGGGACATTTAAAAAAGCTGGTAGGTAACATTTATAGTGAAATCCCTTCACCTCAATTTCATAGTCATGTATTTTTTAATCCATTTTTTCAACATGCACAACTTCAATTCACCTTGAATATTTTCCTCTTGTTCTGTTTTATTCAATAAACCTTTCCATTTGTTTTACAATATTTTTTCTATTTTTTTTTAAATGTCATAACAAAGTGATAACTTTATTCTTATTATTAAATTACTTTTATATACAATCATTAACAGTATGCTTTAATATTAAAGAGTGTTTTTGTTCACTTTGATTTAAAAATAATTAATTTTTTATTTCCTTGAATATTTAAAAAATTGCGATATTAGTAAGCACATGGTAGGTATTAAGTTCTGTTAAAAAATAATAATAATTTTTTTGTGATATAGTCTTAATAAAGTAGCCAATAAGTATAAATAATAAAAAAAGATTGTTACAAAATCAATTTACTTGAAGCCTATTGTTTAAGACTATAAAGCCAACAGGCTAAAAAATATTTTTATGAATTCATACAAAGTGTCTTGTGTGGAAATTGGATTCCATTTCCTAATGAAGTGATTACTTCAGGAATTCATTCCACAGGTTAAAATAAAAAAAATTGTATGAACATTAATCGAGAACTGTTTTTTATTATGGTAGATTGCCCCTGAAGAAAGACTGTGTTCCTGTTAAAAGATTTTTCACAAATTTCCACTAAAATGTAAGTTAATAGCATACTGTGGTTCTGTACACATCAATTACGGACAGTGATTGTGGTTTAAAATGTAATATGAGTTGAAGAGTTTAAGAAAAACTGGTTCCAAAGCAATATTTTCCCTTATTATATTGAAATAATAAATAAGAGTTAAAAAACACTGTTTTCATATCTCAAAATAAACTTATTGAATTACTTACAAACATAAAAATCTAAGGATAAAATCAACAGGTAATTTAACTTTAAGTAATTATGTAAATAAAATATAAATTAAAAAAACTAAACAGGTTCTTTGTTCAGCTGGAAAACAATTTTAAACCATTTCTATTCAACTTATCTAACTTATTTTAATTTTGAGAAAATTAATGTAAATAAAAAAAATAAATGCTCTAAAAAATCAACTTTCATTAAAAAATATATATTTATAGAAAACTGAAGAAATTACACTATCAAAATTGGCTAAATATGTTTTGCCAACAGTTTAATTTGTCCTTCATTATTATTAATCTTTTTTTTTTTTAAGTATCAAAAAGGTAATAAAATATGAATAATCCACATTTTTGTATTTACTTAAGGTGTCTTGGTTATCTATAATAACAAAATTAATTTACTGTTGGCAATACCCATAATAATTATATTAAATTCAAATCAAGGAACAACTTTTTAATAATTAGTTTTATCCATTATTCAATAAACTAGTTGTGCATTAATTTTTTTCATCAATTTGAAAGAACTAAAATTTAGATTATCTCAACTGGTGGACTGTACAAGCAAGCTCAATTAATTGGCTTTCAAGTTTCTTTTATTTAAATTCCTTAATTCCTGTTCGAAGGGTACATAAAAAAAAATTATTTATGAAATATTATAATTAATTTAAGAAAATAACTTTTAAAAGGATTTTCCTGCATCTGTGGCAGGAAAACTTACCTTTCGTATCATAAATCTTATAGTTTTATATAAACAATAAAGGAGAATGTTTTGAATATTAATTTAAATGCACGAATAAAATAATCTTTAATTGTTTTAAATATCAGTAATTATGATTTTTATTAATTTTAGATTATAAGTAAGAAAAATTATATGAAAGATTTATATATTATAAGATTATATGAAAAAAATAAATATAGATAATAAAACTCAGTAATTTATTTACTATTAGGTAGATTTCATAAGAAAGTACCTATTTTAATAGGTACCATGATTTGGCTTCTGGAAAATTTTGACATATCTTCACGTTTCACATCCCCCAGATGTGGGGAAAAAAAAAATTGGAAATTTTTTTTTCTGAAATCGATCCTTTAATCATATTTCTCTGCATAAGACATAACTTTGGCTAGCTAGTCTACATGGATTTCTAGTTTGTTTTTATTATTGATTTTATTTTGTTTTTTAATTTAATTTTATTAATGACTTCATATTTTAAATATATGCAATTTTTAATTTTAATTTTTGAATTTAAAAAAAGAAATCTAGTTTTATTTCTGTCTTGATTTAATTAGACAACAATTTTAAATCTCATGTATAGTATAGGGTTTTTATTTTAATGTGTAATTTTCAATGAACTATTTGAAAAATTGTATAGCAATTTTTCAAATAGTTCTGATCAAATAGTTCAAATAGTACTGATGATGAGATGCTTGCAAAAGGGCTCTTGCTTGGATTATGAAATAAGGTAGGTGTCATCCTATTTTATTAATTCTGTACTTGGGTTGATCGAATTAATATAATACGTATATATATAAGTGAAATATATATATATACTTCACTTTCTTGTGAACACTTTCAAATCACTTTCAAATCAATACATAAAATATAATGACTCAAAATCTTGGTTGAGTTCGTTAATGGGAAAAATCAGACCATGGGAGTGGAAATGGGGTGACTTTTTTGAAAAAAAAATATCGCTATAACTTTCTTATTAAGTAAAATATTGAATTTGTTTAAAGTCCCTACTATTTTTTGGATAAGAACCTAAAACTTATCAAAGTAAAGTTTCTTGATATCGCCAACCATTGGCCCAGGGGGTGGAAAAAATGGGGTTTTGAAGACAAAAAAAATCATACCTCCCTTAATAGGCACTGTATCAAATTGGTTTAATGGTCATTATTCTTCTAAACATTACTTAAAATTTTTGTCTGAAACAATCTTTGATATGACCAACTCTTACGGCAAGGGATGACCAAAATGTTGCTGGAATTGTAAGAATATGGGGCTTGTTGTATGCTAAACATGTGAAACTTTTTTTCACATGCAACCACTATTGTATTGAGTAAATCTGAAGTTTTTCTTAATTTTAAGGTGGAAATATGTTTTATCCCCTACTTAGCACCGGTGAAATCTACTTCCGCCTTCCGGTGTGCTGAAAGGGATTTTTTGTTTTCTTTTCTTTTCAATGAAGGTTGATCTTAAAAATGTTAATTTGTTTTTTAATTACAATAATTTTCTGAAAGTGAAAATAAATTTAATTAAAATATTTTTTGCACCATCATTCCTATCATTCTATTTGTCACTTAAAGTTCCGTAGGTGCAGTTAATTTATAGTTCTACTAACAATGGTTTTGCCGAAAAAAAAGCTGACAACAAAGTTGTAATATTTTCCTATTATTATTTATTCTTATGTAGTGGAAAAAAATGCACATGAAAATAAACAAAAAGTTTAAAAAAATAATTATTTTAAAAATTTGATCGGCTCTCCCACCCCCAATATTGCCCCCCAAAGTATTATTTTTAGATAACTTGCATTACTACTATGCCTAGGAATACATAAAAAAAATCAGTTAAAAAGTTTGCAGTAAATAAAAAGATAGTTTTTTTTCAGAGCTATCTGAAAAAAGGGAAAATGGAGAATTTTGGGGTAAAATTTCTTTTAAAATAGTAAAATAAGCATGAATGCTTGTATTGAGATTAATATAAAGAGGGCTTATGTTTGCAAAATTTTGAGAAAATTGACTCCCAAAATAACTATTTATCCCACCCCTTGGAAATATTGATCCCAAAATTTTACCAACTAATTGCCCTGTATGTACGAGTGTCTTACAAAATTTCATTGAAATTGGTTTAACCAGTCAAAAGTTATTAAGCTTCAGACATGTCAACACACATACATACACACACATAAACATTACCCTCCACTTTTTTGTTTTTTAGAGTTCCTGGGTCATGAAACGTTGAGAAATGCAAAAAATACCCATACTCCATTATTTAATGATTATCATACTTTTAGTTGCATAGCTCTAGAACTATGTTGCAACTGAAAAAATAATAATATGCTCTAGCTCTAAGATTATGCTCTAGCATAGCTAGAGCATAATCTTAGAGCTATGCAGCAAGAAGGAAACTACCAACAGCACTTGTAGATTACTATACATAGTAATTATTAATGAGTTAATCTATGTGAATTTATATAAATAACGTCATAGTAAGTTATGGAATAACTCTGCATAGGGACCTCATAAATAATATAATGTATTTCTTTGTTTATATTGGATGTATATAGTTTTAATGTAATGATAATACATTTCTTTTGTATATTTGTCTATTATATTTAAATTTGAATAATATTTTTAATATTAGTCTGATGTAAATCTTTCAGTATGTACTTTAATGTCGAGCAAATATTAAGTGTATGTATAATAGTATTTTACATACTACTTTACTAATATATTTTTTAAAAAGCATATTACATAAGTAAAACATTTCACTGAGTTTGGTTATGTAAACTGAAAATACAAGCATATTTTCCTGTCCTAAGAATAGGACAGGAATTAACTTTAGTACCACAGTTAGATCATAAGGATTATTTTTAATTCATGTAGTATTTATGGTGGTATGTATTATTAGAATAGTGTAAACCATTTTCAAGAGAGAATTTTCTTCTTATAACACAGATAGATTATTCAAAACATGTGCAAGAAAAGAGATGTGCGACAAGCGAATATTACAACATGGGTTGACTGAAAATAATATTATAGAATAAAATATTGGATACCATTTGTTCAATATAACACACACACACACACACACACAAATATATATATATATATACACAAACACACACGCACACACACACACACACACACACACACACACACACACACACACACACACACACACACACACACACACAAAGAATAAGAAGAAGAAGAAGAAGAAGAAGAAGAAGAAGAAGAAGAAGAAGAAGAAGAAGAAGAAGAAGAAGAAGAAGAAGAAGAAAACAAACAGATGTAATAAAGAGAATATTTCATGAATGCATTCCAGAATGAATGTAAAAAAGATAATAGAGTCCCTGTACACAGTAGTACGTTATGACAGGTACATACTTAAATAGTTTACATGGTTTTGATGGAATATCTTGTGTTTTTTTGCTTTTTTATTAGTATAGATTACCCTTGGAAAGTTAAGATATAAAACATATTTTAAATTTATGTCATCTATACATGGTGTTTTAGCTGATTGAAAATATTGTACTTTTGTTCTCTTTATTGAATTAATCAGAATTTAGGAGTTTATATTTCTGAATGGAAAGAAATAGCTCATTTTATTATGTAACTGTTGATAACAAATATCAAACCATCTTTGAACAGATTATTTTCATTTACATACATATATTATCCAAAATATGTTCTTTAAATTTGAAGAATTATTAAAAAAAAGATTATCGACTGAAAAATCATTTGCACGCATTATATTATGGTTTTTTTTTATTCCATTATCCAGAATTTTCCTTAAAATCCGATATTTCAAAATTCTATAAACTTTTTGTGGATAGTTTCATAATAAATGAGAATAAAAATTATATTTTTATTTAATTCTTTAAAAAAAGAAATTTATGACTTCACATATTTTAAGCAGCTTATGAGATGAAAATGTGTATATTATAGATTTTTTATAAGTTCATGTGTCATCCAAGGTCTCAAATAATACACTTAATTGTTCTTCAACGACAGAAGTATTTTGATAATATTCTTTAAGCTTCCTATCCAAGTAATTAACAAAAGACTCTTGAACCTAATGATACTTTTATTAAGTACGTGAAATGAAATGAATGAAAGAGTTACTAAATGTACATGAAAGGGGAAACTTTTAAAGTTTGTCCATTTTTTAATTAATTAATATGCAGTAATAGAACAGTAACTACAGTAATTAGAGTGCTGAAATAAAAACCGCAACATAATTTTCCAACAGTTAATAAAGAAACAAGTAACTGTTTTATTACGCTTCATCTAGGTCAAGTTTCATAACCACATGCGTAAAAGTATTTGAACCATTTCACTAAGTATACATATCAGGACTGAAGCTTCGCTAATGTACTAAAAAAAACAAATTTCATGAATATCTAAAATGTTCAGAAAGAAAATTTTGTTGTTGCGAACTGTGTAATCTATGTAATTACATGGTAATCTATGCAATTTTATTTGTATAATATAGATCTATGTGAAAAATGTAGTTAAATTTATACTTTTCTGTATTAATAACTGAAAAGTGGTCTGATTATTCTTATCAAAGGGATTCAGGTATTGCACATTAATTAAGAAACAAGACAAGATTTAAAATGATTGATAAATCCATTTTTTCTTTTTATTAATAAATGTGGTTTCTAAAGCAGACATTTTTTAAATTTATTTATTTTTAGTTTTTTTTTTTAAATAATGAATATAGGGGAACTGTATTTGGATCTTAAGTCACAATTAACATTTTTACAACAAAAAAATTCTTTTCTACAATTGAATGTAATTAAAATAATCATAGAACAGTTACAAAAGGTTTGTTAATGTGTTTATTAATAATTTATTATGTGAAGAATAAAAAGTTTTAAATTCCCAATGCATTTACATCTCTAAACTAAAACTATTTATCACAGAAAGCTCTACTTATTTGTATATTATTAAATATCTTTAAAAAATTATAATAATTATTAAATAATGTTTAAATAACATTTCACATTGATTATATAAAAGAAAAAGTAAAAAAAATCAAGCTGCATTTTGTTATTTTGTAGTTTCTGAATTCATTTCTGTAAAATGAAACATTTTAATATTTGCATTCAAAGAACAAAAAAGAAGAGTAATTTTATTTCTACTTGTAATTATCTAATATATACTTGTAACTTGTAAAAATTTGCTTCAGAAAATATTGAAAGAATTTTACAAAAATTATTGTAACTATTATTTAGAAGACTATGAAACAGTCTGTTTTGATATCACAAAAAAGGAAAAACTTTCTTAAAAATGACATGTGTAATAGTATGCATGTTTGTGTTTTTTTTATTCACATAAAAGCTGTATGTATGACTATTTATTCATACAATATGATGTGAAGGTTCATTTGCATTACTGAATGTCAGCAGTATTTCAATAAGCTTAGGATGCTTATATGTTACTGTATATTCAGCTCAGTGAAGAAGACAAACAGAAACCCCTTCACTCTTCCTAGTAATTTTGAATCGGTATGCTTGTTATTCTTGAGACTCATCATGCTATTATTAGGAGTGACTGTGATCATAAAAGACCGCCTCCAACTGTCACAATCGCACTTAACATACATGTTAAATTATATTTTAAATAAAAATTGGGATTACTTATAAACAGATAAAAATAATTTACATATGATTTTAAAAGGAGAGTAAAATAGGTAAAAACTTTGTTTTATAATATTCTTTATGCTTAAATAATTTATTATACGTAATAATTTTTACTTTCAGTTTTTATATTACTAATATCATTAATATTATTATTCTT
This sequence comes from Lycorma delicatula, assembly GCF_047948215.1. Lineage (NCBI taxonomy): Eukaryota > Metazoa > Arthropoda > Insecta > Hemiptera > Fulgoridae > Lycorma > Lycorma delicatula. The sequence continues at coordinate 215,259,752 of NC_134458.1, read as the reverse complement.
ATTTTAAAATGCCATATTGATAATATTTTTCCATGTGTACTAGTAGAAAATCTATGAAAAAAAGTATCGTAAAAATATTTAAAAATAAACTGATTAAAGAAATGAATCTAGTAAAATAATTTATCAACCATGAGATAGTTACCTTTTTTAATTTTCAAAATTTAAATTTGTCTTTTAAATTTAACCTGATATCTAACAAATGAAGTTTTAAAATGTGAGCATCTGGGATTGCTATACCAGGATTTTATTTCCATTTTAAAAGATTAATTAATAAAAAAAACCTACATCAACATTTTATTGTTTTTAAAAGTATTAAAAAAAAATATTTGAAATTGCCAGAATGTTTGCATATGAAAAGTGTCCTCAATGATGTAAAGGAATGGAAAACATCACTTGAAAAAGATTTTTTTTCATGGAGATATCTTCAGTAAAAAAAAAGAAAACTGATTTATAGACATAAAATGTTCATTTTTTCTTGTAGGTAGAAAGTTATAAAACAATAAAAAGTAAAAAGATTTATAAAACTACATCAGCATTTTGGATTTCTCTATTGTTGCTTTACTGAATTTGATCAACTTACTTGAATAAATCTACATCTGGTGTTAGTCTAACTGCTTTACAAATGGAAGATGTTCTTTAGATTGCTCAAGATAGATAGAGTATACCATTTAGATAGACTTGACACACTGATATGTGATATTAAATAATAGATGAAAAAGACAATAAGATACCACTTCACTCTTTCACTTATACTAATAAACCTGGCATAGGACGTTTATTATTTTTGAGAATGCTTATGGCATTTTTGGGAATGATGTATTTCATGTTAGATTGCCAAAAAAAATTTGGTTATGACATCTAACATAAAACTGCTCGAATCCAAATTGTGAATAGTTGCAGTATGAAAGTATCGGATGAAGTAAACAAGGGTGTGATTAGTAGTAAACAGCTCTAGTTAAACATTATTAATAGAAGTGCTCTCTATCACTACTGAAATCATTTGCTGCATTTCTTCCGACATTTCAGAGCTTGGAATTGACTAATAATGAAAGAATGTCTATTTATCTGTTCAGTATCATTCCTGAACTATTTATCTACTTTAACAGCTATTAATAATAATCTTTTATCCACAAATATGATTAAAGCGTAAGGAATAGGTGGCAGACTTTTCAAAAATTATTATAAAATTCTGGTGTAAAAAATAACACATTTTAAAAATAAACCTTTGAACTGGAATTTATGTCTTTTAATTTTGTTTTTTAAGCACTTTAATTTGATACCCCCATCTGATAAATTTCAAATAATTCTATTTTTCATATTATTAGGCAAAGTTTAAAGTTGGGGTAATGCATTACCTAAAAAATGTGAAGAATTCTCTCCTTTACAAGAGTAAAGTGTGCAGCTAGTAATATAAAAAATGATAATTTAGTACTTAATTGGATAAAAACAATTCTTTTATAGAATTAAAAAAAAAATATTTTCTTACTAAAAATTGTTATAAAAAGTACACAATAAAAACATTATTTGTTTTCATAGATCAGACCACCTTAACAAGCTCACCTGGGTGCTCATTTCACAAATCTATAACAATAATCTACAACAAGCTCGTTAGACTGTTAGTTTATGTGACAATTTAAGCCTTATTACCTTCTGTAAAAGAAAAGAGATTTGCAAAATGAAAATTCTAAGTATTTGGTTGAATAAAGATCATTGGTAGCATAGTTTTCTTTTATTTGATATTTTATATTTTTATCAAAAAATATATTTATATTGCTTCTCATGTGCTATTGATATTTGATTGAAATATTGTATTACTGTATGTTTAAAGAAGGGGGATATCAATCTGGTAGTTTAAGTCATGTATACATGTAAAATAAGATTTTTAATAGTGTTATTTTTTCACAGATTGTGGTAGCAAACAGCTAACATACCCCTTTACTTCTTACTGTTCCCTTTTCCCGTGTAATTCTCCTTAAGGCAACTTGAATCTCTTTATTCCTTCCCCAACTTTCCTCTTCTATTTGTAACATTCAACCCCCAACTCCAATGGTTGCTTGTTCACGACAAACACAAACTCTTACTCCTTTTATTTCTCCATCTTACCCATCTTCTACAAAACTCCCCTCCTGGGTTTTTTTGTTGACACTCACGCGACCAACAAGCTTCCTAACGAACACTTGACGCTTCCAATTTACATCCATCTTTCTACTTACCCTTCTACACATCCTCTTTTTTCTTAACTTCGTCACTGTCTAATCAACTCAATGTTTTAGTTATTGTTGTTTCTTCTTTTTTTTTGTAGTCTCTTTGGTTTTGCACAGATTATAAAACTTTTATGTAGATAATTATGTAAAACAGCTTTTAAATTCATCCATTAAAGCACACCAAAAAATTTTAATTAACTGAATTTAATTAAAAAAATAAAATACATTAATACCTTAATTCAAGGCCTAATTTACACTTAACAATAAACATTTTTTGAATAGATTAATTAATTATTAATAGGAAATATAATAGTTATAAAAAAATTACTGCACTTATATTACTCCTGTTAAATTGGTAATACATACGTTGCACAGTGATAGATATTAAGTAAGTATGTGGGTGTGTACAAACATGAAATTAAATATTACTTTATAAGTATTTTAATAATAAAAAATTAATTAAATCAACTTCTTAGTTCAAGTATTTCATTTTTTGTTGAAGTTTCAACAATTTTTATTTAAAAAAAAATCCTTGATTTCAACTCGAATCACTCTGATTCAAAAGTTTCACCCTGATTTCTGTACCAGTGGTAAAATGAGGCTACGAGGTGTGTGAGAAAAGTAATGAGATTGGTAACACTGCGAGCGATCTGGCAACGCTGTGTCTACCGGTCTGTGCTCGACCGGTTTGTTCATCCCTTCCACATGCTCAATACGAGTTTCAACTCCGTTCAGCTAACACATTATTTTTGATAGCGCCATCAGTGAAAATGGAGCATCGGAATTTAAAGCAAGTTGTGCAATCAAGTTTTGTGTTAAACTTGGGGAATCTGCGAGAGTGTGACGTTTGAAAAGTTGAAACAGGCCTATGGGGAACGTTGCTTATCAAAAGCACTAAGTTTTCCGCTGGCACAAATATTTTTGGAAGACCGAGAACACGTTGAAGATCAACCTCGTTCAGGGAGACCTTCAACTTCAAAATCTGACGAAAACGTTGAGCGTGTGAAGGTTCTTGTGAGATCAGACCGTCGTTTAACAATAAGGATGATGAGTGAACTGTTAAATTTAAACACTTTCATCGTACATCAAATTTTGACAGAGGATTTGGACATGCGAAAGGTTTATGCGAAATTGGTGCCGAAAAACCTGACAACGGAACAGAAGGACAACGAAGAAACGTGTGCGTTGATCTTCTTGAGAGGACTGACAATGACCAAGAATTCTTCAATCGTGTGATCACAGGTGATGAATCCTGGATATTTGAGTACGATCCTGAAACAAAGCGGCAAAGCGAAGAGTGGCACACTCCGATATCTCCTCGACCGAAAAAATGTCGCATGAGCAAATCAAAGATCAAAACCATTCTGATTTGCTTTTTTGGCAGTGGGGTATCGTGCATAAATAATTTGTTCCTCCAGGACAAACTGTCAACCAAGTGTTTTACAAAGGTGTCCTTGAAAGGCTCAGGAAAGGAGTGATTCGCGTGAGACCAGACATTGCAGACAAGTGGATGCTTCTTCATCATGACAATGCCCCGTGTCACACGGCCATTTAAATCACGGAATTTTTGACCTTAAAATGCATTCCTACGGTTCCTCAACCCGCCTCTTCACTTGATTTGAGCCCTTGTGACTTTTTCCGAAATTGAAAAATGTCTTAAAAGGACGTCATTTTGGAACTCGGAGAACATTCAAAAGACTATGACCGACCAGTTAAAAGCCCTACCAGTTGAAGCCTTCCAGAGCTGCTTCCAGGAAAGGGAACGACTCCACCGGTGTATAGCTGCCCAAGGGAACTACTTTGAAGTGGATAATATTGTTGTTTGAAAAAAATAATAACTTTGGTAAGTAAAAAGTCAGTCTCATTACTTTTCTCACATACCTTGTATATTAAAATTCATGAAATATAAATTATAGGACAAAATTGGTGTTTTTATATATTTTTTTGACATGAATAAAACTTGATTTTCATAACTGTATCTTTAACAGTTTTCAAGAAAATTGTTATAAAGTCCCAAAAATTATAATTGAAAAACATAACATTTTGGTTTGGTGTAAAGTTTACTCTGTTAAAAATTGATAATGAATAAAACTTTTTAATAAAATTTATAGATAAATCTAATTCTGAGAAAATTTATTTAAATTAGTTAGATGAAAACAAATAAATACTTAAGGTAGTTAACTTTTATTTAAAACAAAACAAAACAAACAAAAATTTCAATTTTTCCAACTTTGTTTCTAATATTTTGGGCATTTTAGCAATTTTCTCAGAAACTACTAAAGGTACAGTTCTGGGGTTCTTTTAAAAAGTTTTTTTTTATCAAAAACTAATTTCATCATCAGTGTCTGCAAAAAAAAAAAAGAAAAAAACTTATTTTGAGTGACGGACAAAAACCTAGAAAATCTAAATCAGCAGTAAACTTAGAAAATATGGGCAAACTAAAGAATAGCCATCCATTTTTTCTTAACTTACTTACTCTAAGTTTGATTTTTAAACTGTAAAATTTTTTTTATATATGGCAGTTGTGTTAATCTTTTTAAAACAATGGTTCCCATACGAATACTGAAGTTAATAAATTCAAACATCTTAACTTAATAGACAAGTGATCCATTAATATATAACATGTTCTTCTGACATTCTTTCTATTTTAAAGTATCAAAAAGGGAATCTAGCCAATAAAATCCCTTTGACAAAAGCCAAAACAAAAATTTGGCAAAATATTGCATGACTTTCCCGCTATGCCAGTCAAAAAATAATATTGGAAAACAGTAATGAATTAAAAAAATTGTGAAATAAAGAAATTTTACCAGTTTGTAAAAAAAAAAAATAGCAACAAAAAAAACAAAATCATAAAAACTTCTAAGAAATTTGAAAATAAAATAGTCTTAAAAATACATTATATGTATAGTCCGGCGTGGCAGGCCGGCTCGCCGGTTCTGGATCTTTTCATTTTAATTTGCCTGCCTCTAACTTCAGAGGGGAGTAACGGGCCCGGCTATGCCGTTCTCGAGATCCCGCCCCATCCGCCGGGACTCGGTCTTTTCTCCAATTTTTTTATTTATTTTTTGACCCGGGGGGTCGGGAGTCCCCGCGCCTCCTCATTGCAGCTCAAACGTGCAAGCACGGACGAACGGCAGCTCAGCAGGAGGCTGTCCTTCCCCCACGTCTTCCACCCGGATATTAGTCTGTCCCCCATTTGCTGTAATCCTTTTCTTTCCTTTTTAGGATGTCTGTAATCAGTTTCTTCATGTTTAGCCATTCCCTTAGACCGTTTAACATATGTGGAACAGCGGTTTCAGGTGTCATCCATCCGAGATTACAATTTGACCTAACCCCATCCCACCGAGGACATTGAAAGAAGGTATGGTAGGGGGTGTCCTGCAGTCCGCAATATATGCAATTCTGGAACATCCTTCTATCAAACCGTTAGAGATATTTCCCAAATTCGCCGTGACCGGAGAGGAACTGTGTGATATGATATCCAACCTCTCCATGTCCGCTCATGACCCACGGCTTCAACCTGGATGAGTCTGCGCGTCCAAGCGCCATTCCTCGCCGTGCTCTATGCCTCCTGCCATTCTTGAGTTAATAGTGCCGCCGCATCTTCTTTTTTCATTCTCTCATATTGCCTTTTTCTCTGCAAAGCTGAGACGAATGGGGGTACCCCAGCGAGTAACCCCACCGTCTCTGCAGATACCGTTCTGTACGCACATGTTATTTTTAGTGCTGCCCTTCGCTGTATCGACGTCAAACATCTGACGTGTTTCTTTCTGTTCAAGGCAGTAAACCACGCCGGTATTGCATATAGAACCACCGACGTTGCAGCAGACATGAGCAGTCTTCTTTTTACTGCTTGAGGGCCGCATCTGGTCCCTATTAATCCGCTCAAGATTCCAACCACACGCTCCGCCTTGCCCAACACCTCTTTAATATGTTTATTGAAAAGCCCTGCTTTTCAAACCATAAGCCAAGATACTTTACATGGAGCTGGATGGCCACTCAGACCTCATCTACGGTGATGTTGATCTGTCCGATTTTTCGCCGGCTGACAATTGCCACGACCTGAGTCTTTTGGCCACTAACTTCAGACCACACTATTATTGGGCTCAATCATTAAGATAAAATCTATGTCATCCTCCATCGCTTTTCTCCATAACAAATCGTGGGAAATCCTCCTTCTGTTCATATTAATTTGAAGGCAGTCCATGATCGGGACTGTCTACATTCCCAGCCTCCGGTCCGTTGCCCGTCACCGCAATCAAGACACTTTTTAGGCTCATTGCATTTTACTGCTTTATGTCCAGCTCCTTTGCAGTTGAAACGCAACTGAAAGCGGTTAGGCCGATGACAATCTGCCGCCCTGTGACTAGGGCTTCAGCATCTATAACACTTAATGTCGTCTATCCGTGGCTCGACTCGGCATGAGTGCCACCCGGTTCTCACACGATCTTTCTTGTTTAGTAGCTCAGCATCTCGAGCCGGATGGAGGTCGTAGCCCTCTGGGTTTACCCAAACGCCGGCCTAATCGACGACACTGTACCGGTATCCTTTTTGATTGCCATTTCGACTTCCTCCGCTGTGGTGTCTAAATCTAGTCCTTTGACATGAAACACCATCAATCGCAAGTCATGTCGATCACTCACCACTATATTCTCCATCTGGGATGGAGAATGGAGAAACTACATCTACAGCTGCAGATGTAGTACAATGTTAAGTGTAACGGCAAACTTGTATTCTGGAACAGACTCAGGCTGATCACTTTTGAGATGTGTGGTTAAACATAGACACCAAAGAACACCGGCAGCATTCAAACCTATGTAAAAGCAACTGCCTTTCCAAGGACTCAAACCTTAGAACTCTCGACTTCGAAAAATCAGGTGATTATCATTATACGTTTAAATAAATCAAAAATATTTTTTAAATACAAAATATCGGTATTTTTTATTTTTTCTGCTGCCCAACTTCCAAGATGACCCAAAAAAATTTTCTGATTTTTATACGTTTACTATGTGAAATGGAAGCAATTAAAAAAATTCCACTAAAAAATGTACAATCAATAAAAAATTACCTAAGATTTCTTTTTTAGGTGGTGGGGGTGAATTATGATGAAATTTTATCGAAATATTATTAATAAAAATTTATTAAACTTTTAATATTGTTAAAACTTTAAACCCAAAAAGTTTTAAAAAATTAAAAAAATCTATATTTTTAAACTCTGATCGACTCCCTCACCCCAATATTGCCCCTAAAGCATGTTTTTTTTGGGTCGCTTGCATTACTACTATACGTAGGATGACAAAAAAAAATCGGTTAAAAAATATACAATAAATAAAAAGTATTTTTTTTTAATTTTTGGGGAAGAGGGAATTTGGGCAAATTAAAAAGAAAAAAAAATGGTAAGATAAGCATGCAAACATGTACTGAGCTTAATATAAGGTGAATTTATGATTGAAAATTTTGAGAAAATTTACCTCCCAAAACCCCTTTCCACCTGTAGATATTGACCCCAAAATTTTACCAACAAATTGCCTCATATACACGAGTTTCTGTACAAAGTTTCATCAAAATCGGTTTATCCATTCAAACGTTATTAAACTTCAAACACGTCGACGCACGAATGTAAAAATATTACTCCCTCATTTTTGTTTTGTTTTTTAGAGTCCCTGGGTCATGAAACGTCGAGAAATGCAAAAAAAACCCGATTTTATGAAAGTAAAATTGACTTCTCATTTTGGGTCCGGAATATAATACAAGTGCCAAAGATACCCTAATTTAAAAACCTTTTAACCTTTTAAATGATGAAGAAAAGTACAAAAAAAATTCTTTTTACAACAAAAATTAAAAAGAGATAGAGCACAAAAAAGTTCAATTTAAAAAAAAACAAAACAGATAAAATATCTTTCTAAAGATATTCGTCTATAGGTTAAGCTTATAAATTTGCTTCAGTAAAATTTTCTCCAAATTTAACACTACGCCTTTCAATAAAGACTAAAATAAGAAAAAGAAAATTTCCAAAAAAACTTTTCTGCCTTTTTGGTTCTAATTTATATTTTCAACAAATTGTAGACAGCTCTATATGTGAACAAACTTAAAAACATAAGTACAAACTTATTTTTAAATTAAACTGAAAGTACAAACTTTCAAAAATTCTTTGAAAAATATTTAAATCAAAGGGAGATAGAACGAAAGAACTAAAACATATATTTCAATTTTAAGAGGTGGGAGTTGATTTTAAAAAAAGAAAAGTTTTTTGCATTATTTATATATGCACTGTAGTTAATAAATGTGCTTTCATACAATTTTTTCAAAAATATCTGTGAAGAAAATCTAAATTGGGTTTTTCGTGATATCCCCAACCCCTTCAAGATTTGTCCTTAACAAATTTTGAAAAAAAAACGATTAATGCTCCATACACAGAAATACTTGAGCCAGATTTGAAGAAAATCGGTTTGGTCAGTCCTGAGATATAATGCCAAAAACAGTGTGACATACATACGTAAGCACATACATATGTTTTTTTGGTCTAGATAAACAAGCTGGACCCTAAAAAGTAAAGATTTGCAGAAAAACCCGATTTTTGACATGATCACCATACTTTCCCCTTTAATATACCTATTCTAGTTATATTAGCCGAGGAAGTAAAAATGGTCATGAAAAAAAAGACAAATAAATAATTAAAAAATAAATAAGACATTTACCAAAAAATACAAGTATTTATTTTAAAATTAAGAAAATAATTCTATTTTCTTTATTATTTTTTAGTAAAATAAAATATATATCTTATGAATTACATTATTCGATATTGAAATACGTTATTATTATTATATTACATTCCGTGTATAACAGAATATGCAAATTATTCCAAATATGGTTTATTCTCACCCTGTTCTATTGTTTACACATAGCAATAAAACATACTGGGATTCTGAACGCACCACAATACGATGGACTTACTGAAATATAAGTAAAGAAATCGATTTCGCATGCATAGCCATTTTCTAGGTACTTGCTTAAGAAATTACTTAAGTTCTAGAAACTTTTATAAATTATATTATTATTCAACATAGACAATTATAATGTAAAAAATTAATTCTTTTTTAAATTTCCAAAAAAAAATATGGTAAGGAATGTAGTTTTGAAAATGTTGTAATTTATTGACATAAATTGTATTAATAAAGTAAAGGTAGATTAACAATCAAGCAGCAACAGTTTTTCTTTTATGTAAAGTAGAAATCTACGAAAATCAATTATAAATTTAACTATTAGAAATGTTAAAAATGGTTTTTTTTCAACTTTGAAGATTAACAGTTTATTTAACTTATTTCTGTTAATGATTATTGTTTGAAATCTTTTTTTTTGTTTTTCTTTATATCTGGGAAAGATTTAAAATAAGTTGGCTAGGAAGGTAATGGGTAGCGGCTGTTGAAATGTATCATTATGAAAAAGTGATAGATAGAATTACATGAATTAAGTTGAAAATAACTCTTTCCTATGAATTGGTTAAAGATGTGACACTTAAAATAACATTTTGTAACAAAATAAATAAAATAATAATGATTACCGGATTGAAGGTATTAAAAATACGATGCTGACTAGATCCCAATCGCTCTTCAGTCACTACTCACCCCATCAATAATGTCACTGAGTGACCGACGCCTCCAAAGCCACCGATCGACAGCTAGAATTTATTTTACTTATATACCCATTAGCAATGGGTATATAATACGTTCGCTTACGTAAGCACGAGTTTAAAAAAAGCTGGCAAAGTATCGCATGACTTTCCCGATTAAGTCATACAATACCTTGCACAACTTTTTCATTGCATTTTTGCATTTCTACAGAAATGCAATGAAAATGCATGAATTACTATGAAATTGCAAATGCATGAAATGCAATGAAAATTAAAAATTGTAGACCTTAATCGGTAGCGCTACATACGAAATAAAAATTTTCAAAATGTTTCTAAAAATATTTAAACCGAAGGGATATAGAGGAAAACAATAAAACCTATACATTTCAATCCACCTAAATATTTCAATTTTAAGAGGTGTGGGATTGATTTTTTTTAAAAACGTTATTTTTGATTATCTATATATGCATTGTAGGTAACAAATTAGCTTTAATAAAATTTTCTTTAAAATGCCTCTGAAGAAATTCAAAATCGGGGTTTTCACGACATCTTCTCATCCCCTAACGAATTTTGATAAAAACTTAATACGATCAATGCCCCATAAATAGAAATATTTGAGCCAATTTGAAGAAAATCAATCGGTTTGGTAAATCTTGATATAAGGCCAAAAGCAGTGCGACACACATACGTCCCCATATACATATGTTTTTTTTGGTCTAGGTGAACTAGTTGGACTGTAAAACGTAAAGATTTGAAAAATCCGATAATCCATTTTTAAAATGATCATCATACTTTCCTATTAGCTACTCTAGCTATATTCGCTGGGAAAGTAAAAATTACAGTGTATGTGTTTCTATTTATTAATGTTTGCGTGTTTTTACTTAAGTTAGGTCAAAAATAAATTAATAATTAAAAACCTATACTAATAATCGTACAATATCATTGGTTCTAAGTCAGTGAATGTACGGGGAAAATGATTTACACTTAATTAAAGTATAAATTAAAGAGCGATGCTAAAAGATTATTGAAATAAGTTGGAAAAATATTACACAAAAACCCGTTTACAAAACTTTTACTTAAAATTAAATATCATAGCTCATGCTGCAAGAAGGAAGTACGGTACAGTCAAAAAATTGGGTATGGATTTTTTCATTTCTCGACGTTTCATCGCCCAGGGATCCCAAAAAAAGAAAAAAAGTAGAGGGGTAATATTCATACGAATGTATTTATGTATGTTGGCATGTTTGAAGCTTAATAATTTTTGACTGAATAAAAATTATTTTGATGAAATTTTGTACAAAAAGTCGTACGTGTGGGGTAAATTTTTAGTAAAATTTTGGGGTCCATATCTCCAGGTGGTGGAATTTTTTGGAGGGTCAATTTTCTCAAAATTATGCAAACATAACCCCACTTTTTTATTAAGCTCATTACATGTGTGCTTGCTGAACTACCGTTTAAAAAAAAATTGCCCCAGTATTCCTTCTTCTCCAAAAATTTGAAAAAAGCTATTTTTTTATTTATTGTTTTTTGTAAGCGAATTTTTTAATGTTTTCCTAGGCATAATAGTAACGCAAGCGGTTATAAAAGTATTTTGGGGCAATATTGGGGGTCAAAGTTGAAAAATATAGATTTTTTTTGATTTTATATTCATATTAAAGAATTAATTAATAAGAGTGTTTGTTTGCGATGGCAAATTTTTAAACGTATAATTGTGGAGGGGAGGCATCGAATAAAGTTTAAATGCGTACAGCATCCAAATAACCTATTGTAAGTTTAGTTAATTAACAAAGTATTCTATGGTAAAGTTTAAGTTGTTATTTTAGCGTAACAAATGGGTTGAGTTACAAGCCGATGTTACTATAGTCTATTGTAAAGTTAACTGAAATGTTACTTCAGTCTTGGCCTCTTCAATCTTAAAACTTAGCTACACTTATTTACGACGCATATAATTTGAATAAAACAACAAAAGCAACGACATAATACGTAACATACACACTAACATTTGAAACGTTACATTTAATAATAGTTATTTAAATTATTGTATTATAGTGTTGCGGTATTAATTATTTTATTTAGCTCTCGCCTCCAACTTGTAATGTAATTAATTATTGATATTAATCCTAGGGGATTTGTTTTAATCGGAAATAACTAATTTCGGGGTAATGTTACGCGGTAGAAATTTAAATGGCGTATTATACTGTTATTTATTTGTTTATTGCATTATATCGTCGCTTTATAAAATTAACTTTTATTTGTAACCGATTGTACATGACACAGATGTATTTTAATTATTCAGATTCAGTTAAACGTAATATTTTTTTTTTAGAAATGGTTGGCCTCAATCGAGAAAAAAAAATTAAATGTCAAAATGTTGATTCAATCTGATTTTTATATGTAATAGATTTAAACAAATTTTTAGAAAATAGAATTTTGATAAAAAAAATAGTTCACATTTTTTATACGTGGAACAATATAAGGATATTCAATTAATAAAGGTGT